>NW_016165280.1:0-28195 GCF_001687245.7 Rhagoletis zephyria | reverse complement strand
TTTTATTTTATTTTATTTTATTTTATTTTATTTTATTTTATTTATAATTGGTGGATGACTTCAACCAAAGAACCGAAATATTTTGGCGGAAGTCTTAAAATGTAATTAGGGGATTCGCAAGACGTGTTAATCGTCGTAAAATCTTAAATTTAACAATTTTTTATGTAAAATAATGATTAGAATGACTTTAGAGAATTTCGAACTACAAGGAAAAATTTTTAAAATGGTGAAAAATATATAATTAGTCCCCCCTAAAACCATGTTAACCGTTATTTTACATAAAACAATGTTAAGCTTAAGATTTGACGATGGTTAGCAAGTCTTATGAACCCCCCAAAATAAGTTTTATAATTATTGCAAAAAACCGCAACTTTCTTTGGTGTTTGGCATTTATGAAGCCGAGATTAGTTATACGAGTATTAGCTTGTGAAAAAAAGTAAAAAGCTTTTCTCTCTGCTGCGACTTATCTTGCTTTCAGCAACTTTTGTTAATCGAGTCTTTTACACACAGTTTTTAGTTCGCAATTACATTTTTTGCTCACTAATTTTTGCCACACATTTCACACTTTCTCGCTCCGCGGTAAGAGGAAACATTCGTTAAGTCTGAAATGAATGCAAAAGACAGTGCGAACGCGTTGACTAATTGGCCGCATGGCCAAATGAAAGCGAAAACGAATTGGAGCAAGGACAAATGTAAGAGAAAATTGACAACACTAACAATAAAACCTTCTCACAAATTGACAATAGCTCCCACGCGCCAAAGGATTGAAAGAAGTGTAAAATGAAAAAACGAAAAAAACTTCACAGCGTTGAAACAAATGAGCTGTGACAAAAATGGCGTTGGTGAAAAAAAAAACAGAAAACGTTGTGAGATAAAAAAGGAATTAGAAAATGTGTGGTAAATTGCATAGATATGCAGAAATGTGTTTGCTATTGCCGGCTGGACGGACAGTTGCATATGAAAGTATGCATGCAATGTCAGAGTGTGTGCATTTTTTTCATAGGAATTCCACAAACCTGAATGAGTGCGCAAAAACTTTGCTAAACTACTTTGACATTCAAGTGGGTGTTTTAATTTGAAGATATTTACGAGTTGGCATATGCGATTATGATTCACACTTGTTTGTGGTGTTTGTATGTATGCATCAAAACATTTAAGCATGTTATGAAATTAGCGCGGTATGACACATTTGATGAATAATTTCCTACGCTGGGTGTGTCTTCAAATTTTAGCAGTCACATGTATTATAGGGTGGCCCTTAAAACATCAACATCATGGGATACCTCTTAATTTTGTTCTGCGTAAGTCCACGAAAATTAAAAATTAAAAAATGTTTAGTACTAGGGTTAATTTTTTTGAAGGGAAACTTTTCAAATTCAACGGAAATTGCACACGGAAATGGTTGGGGCGGAAACAAATAAATAATAAATATATTCACATGGTATTAATTTAACAAAAACGTGCCAATACAGGGTTATAGAATAAGACTTACATAAAAATGAATGTAAAGTTGAGCTTACCTATTCCATTAGGAATAGCCCATAGTTTGACAGGTTTCCATACTTTCTGCGCTTTCTGTCACAATTGCTCCTTATTTTTAAATGGAAAGAATGCCACAATCTCCTCTCAACCCGATTGAGAAATTGGAGGGTGGCCTTCTTCCGTTTCAATTTGTGGCATTCTTTTCATTTCAAAATAAGGAGCAGTTGTGACAGAAAGCCCAGAAACCATCGGAAACCTGTCACAAAATTATATAAAAGTATTGAAGATAGACTGGTTATTAAAAAACCATGGACTAAATAAAGGATAAACAGAACATTTTGTTTATATTTCGAAAAAAGTGTTTTACACCCATTATTTTGACTAATGACATCTTTATATCACAACTAAAATTTCGGTTAAAAATATAGAATGAAATCATATCAACATAGTTTGGTTTAATAAAGTAAAATGTTAATAAAAACAAAGATTTCTTTTTTTAAATTACAAATGATTAAAGTTTTTAAACAAACACTGTGTCCATAAGTGTAATAATCGACTTTTTTATCGATATAATAATAATCGGTATTGTTATGGATATAATAACCGAATTAGTTATCGATAAAATAATTAATTTTTATCGATATTTTCATCGATTTGTTTTCGATATTTTTATCGATTTTGCTATCGATATTTTTTCTATTATGTTATAAATATATTTTTATAGATTTTGTTATCGATATTTTTTTTACATTTGAAAATGACGCTGTTGGTAAATTATGTTTATTTATTTATTGTTGATAATTTTCATTTTAAATATGTATAGGTCAATCTGTATCGGAAACCGCATAAATAAAAGTTTCAAAGTTTGCGCAAAGTTCTCAAAAATGAATTAATAAGGTTTATCAAAAAGATTTTGAGTATGCATATAGCCCATTCAATTTTAGTGCAAGATTTTGTTAGATTTTTTTTTTGCTCACTTCTCCAGTGTGACCCAGGCGCCAAATGCGTTGTTTATTAAATTGCAAAAAATTTGAAAAAATTTTGACCTTGACCAGCTATAACTCAGCGAGTTTATGAACTTATATGAATACGTTTCAATTATATGTCAAATTTATCAGATTTCAAGTAAAAATTTTGTGGAATTTTTGCGTTAAATTATTATTTTTTCTACATAGAATAAAAAAATAGGTGCCCCTTCCAAATTAAATATATTAATATTTTGAAGTATCACCCTTATAAAGATGCATATTTGGGCACCCACTGGAAACTATAATAATTTTAGAAAAAATCCACAAATTACCATCAAAATTTTGCGCTTTGTAATCAGAATTTTTTTTTTTAAATTTTTGGGTATGCAGTTGCAAGGCTCATTAAAATTTTGTAAAATATGTAAGTGCAAGTTTAGAGTGCCTAAACAATTTATTGATTTATTTAATGTTATTTTGTTTTTGTTGACGGCTTTTGCTGTACTCAGTTTTTCCCGGCAGTGTACATATAATTATGCATTCATAATTTGATCTGCACGCGTACGAAATTCCATTTGCCACTCGCCTCTGTTGATGCCAAAATGTGCGTACAAAGCAATGTGTACAGCGAAGTGATTTCGAGGAAAGAGATTTAATTGAATTTTCATTTCTTTCTTTCATTTATTGTCTGTTAGCTGCGGGCACTTCTGTCGGAATGCGACACTGTTTTACTGATTACTTGCCAAATTGATAAACTCCGCTTTTTAAAACACCTCATGATGTTTTCGTTTCTACCAAAAACATAAAAAAATTATCGCCTTTTTATTGCCTTTTACATTCACTGCCTTTCGAAGCTTTGCCAGAGGGGAAATGCCCTCGAAATCAGATGAATGCTTAAAACGAAATGTGTGAGCTAGACAAGGACGAAAAGGAAAAACCTGGTCTTTTACAGGGTTGCGTGTAACATCAAAAGCATTTGCACCGTGTAAGGGCGAAATTTAATGACCATTAAAGTAGAAGAAGTTCCTTTCAATTTCATATACTCTTCCGAAACCGAAACCCTAATCTCTGAATAAAATTTCATCGAAATTGTTAGAGCCCTTTCCGAGAAGCCTATCGATATTTATGTATATATGGCGTTCCATACCATAATGGACGGGGTTCACACTTCATGTGTTTGATTTGCTTCAAATTTTTAGGGTTCATAAGTAAATATAAATAATAAATAAATATGTATCGATTTAATAGTTTACCAAATATCTCAAGAACGGGGCGAGCTAAAAAATTTGAAAAAAAAATCGCACTATCAAATACACACATCAAAATTCTCTAATGAAACTAAATATTTTTAAAATGTTTTTTCTTGGAAAATTTTTCACATAAAAATTTTTTGATAAAAAAATTAGTTTTTGAAAATATGCCATCTCAAAAAAATATGCCATTGAAAAAAATCACAATGGTAGCTCTGAGTATTGCGCAATAATTAAGTATAGTATTATGGGATGCACTCTACAAGAATTTGAGTTATGATTTTTTTTTTTTGCATCGAAGTTGAGCAAAATGAGTATGAATATGGAGTTTTGTAAGTCATTAAATTTTAGTATAACAAAGTTCTAGTTTTAAGCGATTACAAAACTGGCGTTGATTTTTAATAAAAATTTGAAACAAATCAAACACATGAAGTGTAGACCCCGTCAATTTTGGTATGGAACGCCCCATATATAAGAATTGCTGGTTTAAAGTAATAACTATAAAAATTTGAATATGGATGTGGATATAACCATAAATATCGAGATTCCATCGCGAGCTCGTATATAAATCAGTGGTGCACACGGGAGTCTCCGGGAGCTACTGCGCAGCTGTGCACCACTGATATAATTGAGAACTAAAAAAAAGTATACAAAAAAAATTAAAATGCTCATATACCCGTAGTTGCGTATGTAACGTATATGCCCCGTAGCACCATACGCCGTCCTCTAACATGTTTACTCACGCGGCTTAATTCAAAAGTCATATTATTAAAACTAATTAAATATTGGCGTGGAAGATTTTTAAACAGTATTCCTTATGCGTATATATATTACTTTTCTCATGTATGTATATAATAATTTTAAAATGAATTTTGAGTGTAGATACCAATAAAAAATTGTAAAAATGGAAATTTAGTTTCTCAAATCATAGTCATCCTTTACTCAATTCATTTGGTGACACACAAAATTTATTAAACTAGATTCGTTTGCTTTGCCAAGAAGAACACTTTTACATTTTGAAGTATCTCGATTTATTAAAATTAAGAGATTCTTAAAATTCAAAAAAATTTCAAAATATGTAGCTGCGACAGATATTCTGCATACTGCCATTTTTTTTAATTTGATGGCACACTGTTGAAACTTCACAAATATGTTCTACTCGATTCCAACGTCCGTTACCTCTAATATGAAAATTCTATTTGACAACTTCTTTAAAGTTATGAAAACAAAAACAATTATGAGTTTTTCCAATGACAATGAAAAAGTTAGTAATTTCGATACTTTTTCGCCTAAATAAACGTTTTAAGGCTAAAATTGTATAAATAATGGATTTATTTTTTATCGTACTTGTTTCAAGAGCCCCATTGATTGAAATAAATGTAAGAAGAATGCTTTAGCATTTTTTTTCTGCCGAGACAAAGGAGTGACTAGAATAGAATATAGATAGGCATTTTAATTTGAATATGGATATAAATCTAACTTTGAACTTGGATAGGAATACGGATTTGGATGTGGATATGAATTTCAAACAGACCTGATGATAAGAATATGAATACGAATGCAAATTATAACTGATTAGGACGGTCATCCATCGCGATCGATATTTATAAATATGACTATCAAAAATGTTATGAATACATCTCTCTCTCTGACCCGTTTACCCTAAAACGTTACAAAAATCAAATAACTCAATTTCTACTGCATTAAATAAAATTTGGCTTGTCAAAAAATTACACATTCTAGTAAGCAATGCGTTTTTCTTCTTAGAAGCGTAAAGGTTAATTCATGATACAAATAAAATTATAGTTTAAAAAACTAAAACCTCGCTATTATAATTTTCATTCGTACTGTCATCAGGTATGTATCTTGAGAATAGAAATCGCTGCATCTTTTAGGTGCATCAATATTACATAGTTACATCCCGAGCTAATAAAAGGGAAGTAATAATAAAAAGAAGGTAGTTTCATTCATTCGATATTCGTTGTTGTTGTTAACCATTTGACTTTTAATAAACTTATGACATTTCATCAAATTCATGCTACCTGATTACTAGAAGAAATATTTTTTTTTTTAAGCAGAAGATTTTATCAGTACATTCAAAGATGTGCAATATGATGAACCAGAAAATTATGCCGGCCAAATGATTTCGAAATAGGTTTCAGAACGCATGAAGAAAGTGTAACTGCAAAACCGCGTAACTGACATTTTTTGCCAAAAATTGGATTTGCTCACACAAGCTCTTGGCTCAAGCCTTATCCATTCGTCCTGAAATGCGATTTCTTTGTAAAAAAGGGAACCATTTTGAAATGTGAGTGTTTTTACTCTCTTCAAAATAATTTATGCAACCTCACATACGCAGTTGTGCATTTACTGATACACGGTTCTGTTAGTTGTTTATCGGAGGGCGGTCTGTTCAAGCCGACTTCAGGTGTTTTGCATAAATTAAAAAATTGTGAAATTTAATGATGCTAAAAGCCTAATTTTTTTGCAAAATCTGATGAGAAATTTAAAAGCAAATTTGAACCTAAATATAAAATGTTTTTATTTGGGAAGAACATTCCTTAGAATTCGATTCTTAAATCGCAAGATTGCATTAAAGAAAAAAAAAAACATTAAAATACGCGCGTGGTTTTTATTATAAAATGAAAGAACAATTACGATGAAGTCCCCTTTAACACTACCAAATACTGATAATGGTTTTTGATTTGAAATGCTATTACATTGGTATAAATATGGGAAAGAAAATACTCCGATTTATTGTTTTAATATTATCTAAGTGGCAAGGCCACTAATAATACTCACAATTTATGAAACTTCTAAAAATTTTATTATCTGTCAAAAGTTGTTTATTGAAACTACCTTCTTTTTTGTATCATGGGTAAGTTTATAAACAAAAAAGTTACAGATACTTGAAACCATGATAAAAACATAGCAAGGTATAACCGTTCTCTCAATTTGTCGGCCATGATTTTTTTTTGAAGTTTGCCAACATTTTAAAATCATATAAAAGTGAAAATAAAAAATTGAAATTGTACGAAATTGTTGTTGCTTGAGATTGAAAATGAAAATGTGTGTGTGAGTTTGTGAGTAAATTTAAAAATTAAATTGTTTGGAAACGTCAAGAATTTTAAAAGTGACTCTCAGCGGTTCTACCTTACTATATTTTTATCATGCTTGAAACTCCTCTTTCAAGCGAAGTAAAAATTGATGCCGATAGATAACTCATACGCCATGGCAACTGAGCAATTAAGGCTGGCTTTCAACTAATCAAGTAGACTTGGGTTCGGTATGGACATTGGTTATTTTATTTAATTGCATTTACCAAACTCGTATTTCAAAACCGAACGAGAAAAAGCATAAACTAGATTATTGGCTTAAGTTTTTCGCATGTCAAGAAACCGTTGGAAAAGTATTTTTTTTTTTTTTTGGTAGATGAGAAGCATTTAGGGTTTCAATTACGGCCAAAATAGTTGTTTAAAATATCCGTATTTGTGTATAGTCGTTGTTGCAACCTGTTCAATTTGAATTGAATTTTGAATAAAATTTTTGTAATAAAAATAAATGTGCTGAAGTGGAGGCAAAGTTGAAAGTGAAAGCAATGTGAAACACATAAGAATAAGAAAATTATAAATTTATAACAATCGAACAAATCCAGTCGCCAATAACTCAGTTATCAATTTTTTTAAATTTTTCGAGCCATCGAAGTTTATAGTTATCAAAATTTACCGAATCATCCAAGTTCGTAGTTATCGCAAGTTATCGAGTTAACCATGCTTATTGAGTTATCGGAATGTATAGAGTTTTTCAAATTGATCAAGATTTATTGAGTTGTCGAAATTTGTAGAGACACAGAGACTTATTTGTCGAAATTTTCCGATAAGTTATCGAGTTACACAAATTTACTGGATTATCGAAAATGGAATTTATCAAGTTATCCATTTGTTTTTTAATTATCATTATTTAAGTAGTTAACGGAATTTATCGAGTTATCCTAATAAATCAAGTTCTTTCAACTCATCGAGTTATCGATAATTATTGTTTTATGCAAATTTGCCGATTTAACGATTCTTAGTTTTTGGAATTTTAAAGTTACCGAAAATTCTAGGGTTATATAAGTATATCGAGTTTTCTGCCGGTCTATCGGTTTATGGCATTGTATTGAGTTAGCAGAGTGTTCCTAACGAGTTTTCAAAATTTGTAGCTGCAAATCGAAATTTATGGAGCTATCAAATTTGATCGAGTTATCGAACTTTGTAGGGTTATCCAAAATTTATCGAGCTATCCATTCATCGATTTATATCGAGATATGTCAATTTCTAAGTTATCGATATTTATCGAGTTTTGAGAAATTTATGAATTTTACGGGTTATCGAATTTTTAAAGTTTTTGAAATTCGTTGAGATTTCGATATGTATGAAATGATCGAAATTTATCGACCAGCTGGAGTGTAATGTGTCGATTCCAAGTCCTGCAAAGATTTAAAAACTGGTAGTCACGTTTTAGTTTTAAAGTAGGAGATTTTCTGGTAACTAAATTTGTACTTTATAAGTAAAATGACATTAGTAACCAAATCAATAAGGTACTCAGTTAAAACCAAACATAAAAGCAAATTATCGTTAAAAGTGCAAAACCAAAATATAAAAGAAATTTGGATATTGAAGAAGATTTAGACATAACAGAGAGACATTTTTTTACTTTCCACTACAAAATTTGTGTGACATCACAAACGATGCTATGCATTATCTTGATATGCGATTTGTACTTTAAACGACGATGTGCTGCAGCAAAAAATCAGCAAATTTAATAAAAAGCAAGGACATTTTACTGCTGGAATGTAACAACAGCAAAAAATGTGTTGCTCTAAATTTTCGCATTTTTTTTTGTTCCTCTGTTGTTTAATGTAAAATATGGCCAACGGCTAAAGCAGCCATAATGTCAACTAAGTGGCTGCAAAAATCTGCAGGCACATCGTTTTCACGTTCTAAATTTGTTGTTTGAGTGAAGAAGGCAGCATTAAATGACGCAAATATAAATAATCATAATTGTTTTAAAATGGCAATAAAAAGTGTTGACGCAGCGAAAAATGAATTAAAGTGAAATAAAGCACTTTGAAATGCAGAAAGTAGAAGCGCATGGATAATAATAATAATATTTCAGCAGCATAGTAGCAGCAGTGACTAAAACACTCGCACGTCACTAAGCCTAATCCTTGAAGAGTTGAATTCCCAGCCGGCATTTGCGATTCTACTGGCTTTNTTTCAGCAGCATAGTAGCAGCAGTAACTAAAACACTCGCACGTCACTAAGCCTGATCCTTGAAGAGTTGAATTCCCAGCCGGCATTTGCGATTCTACTGGCTTTTGGTGTTTTTTTTTTTTTTGCTTTGGGCTATGCTAGGCTGTCAGCAAATGGCACGAAATAACAACTGAAATGGTAGAATAGAAAAACACTAAAAAATGTAAATGAGCGTAGTTATTAAAATAATACTCGTAAAAACGAAATGTTATCATCATAACGAAAATGTCTAAAAATCATTAAAAAAAAAAATCATGGCCAACAGCAGACACTTCGCGCACTTCGAGCACGTGCGAGCTTGCTGATTTTTTTGTTTTTGGGTTCGTGTCATTTTTAATTAAAATATGTACATATGCAAATATTTATGTACATAAATACATACGTTTGTACTTATGTGGCTAGGTACTATGTGGAGGCATACTAGGCTTGGCATACGAGTATGCGAAAATTTATTTGAATTTAGAACACCTGGTGGCAGCAGCTTGAGTACGAATAATATTTTTCTATTCCATACACACTAACACCTTTTAGCTACACATGCAAACATATGTACTAATGATTGTATGTATGTGGGAATAGCATTTGCAATATAGCTCAGCAATAAGCTCTTTTGGGATAGCGCAGCTAAAACTGACGCCACATTAATTAAGTTAGCCGGTTATTTCACTGCAGGCGGCCGGAGACAGAAAATATTTGCAGGCAGTTAAGATTGTACGTTTGTTTTATGCAAATAGGAAAACTGTTGTGACAACAACTACGAATAAGTATATAAGGATTTATAAGGCTCTGAATAAAGTGAATCTATTCTAAAGGGATTTTATAAGGCTCTACATGTAGATATATTTTCAAAAGCCTCTTCTTTTATACTGTTTTCCTTCCCATTTCATGATTAGTTCAAATCCTCTACAAATTTAAACTGTTAGATCTCTATAAATTTTCCTCATCCACAGCGATTAGTCAATAATTTGTGGTTGACTAATTAATCAGTCGGCCGCTGTGGTGTAGTGGTAAGCAGTGCGCGCTTCCACTCCGCTGCGCCTGGGTTCAACCCCTGGTAAAAGCAACATCGGAAAAAAAATAGAAAAAAGGTTTTTTCTTAACAGCGGTCGTCCCTCGGCAGGCAATGGCAAACCTCCGAGTGTATTTCTGCCATGAAAAACAGCTTCTNAAATAACAACTGAAATGGTAGAATAGAAAAACACTAAAAAATGTAAATGAGCGTAGTTATTAAAATAATACTCGTAAAAACGAAATGTTATCATCATAACGAAAATGTCTAAAAATCATTAAAAAAAAAAAAATCATGGCCAACAGCAGACACTTCGCGCACTTCGAGCACGTGCGAGCTTGCTGATTTTTTTGTTTTTGGGTTCGTGTCATTTTTAATTAAAATATGTACATATGCAAATATTTATGTACATAAATACATACGTTTGTACTTATGTGGCTAGGTACTATGTGGAGGCATACTAGGCTTGGCATACGAGTATGCGAAAATTTATTTGAATTTAGAACACCTGGTGGCAGCAGCTTGAGTACGAATAATATTTTTCTATTCCATACACACTAACACCTTTTAGCTACACATGCAAACATATGTACTAATGATTGTATGTATGTGGGAATAGCATTTGCAATATAGCTCAGCAATAAGCTCTTTTGGGATAGCGCAGCTAAAACTGACGCCACATTAATTAAGTTAGCCGGTTATTTCACTGCAGGCGGCCGGAGACAGAAAATATTTGCAGGCAGTTAAGATTGTACGTTTGTTTTATGCAAATAGGAAAACTGTTGTGACAACAACTACGAATAAGTATATAAGGATTTATAAGGCTCTGAATAAAGTGAATCTATTCTAAAGGGATTTTATAAGGCTCTACAGGTAGATATATTTTCAAAAGCCTCTTCTTTTATACTGTTTTCCTTCCCATTTCATGATTAGTTCAAATCCTCTACAAATTTAAACTGTTAGATCTCTANAAACAGCTTCTCATAAAAATACAATCGCCGTTCGGAGTCGGCGTTAAACTGTAGGTCCCTCCTCTTTGTGTGACAACATCAAGGCGCACGCCACAAATCGGAGGAGAAGCTCGGCCAAACACTAACATATGTGTAAGCGCCAATCTATTATTATTATTATTAATTAATCAGCCAAGAGCAAAATTATAAACTTCTATAGATTTCCATGTTTACAGTGATTGCCCATTATCTTTTCACAATGCCAAAAACGGTTCTCCAAACCAATGTTGACAAGGGATGACGGAATACATCATACTCCTACCCTGTCGGAAATAACGACAACGAAAATGCGAACCTTGAGCACTCTCCAGACATACCATATCGGATTAGGTTTTCTAAGAAAAATACAAGGAACCCGGACTTTTATAACTTTTATAATAATAGTAATTAGAAAAAAAAACTATTCTTTGAATGTTATTTGATTTGAAATAAAATAATTGGTCAAACCGGACATGGTCAAATATTTTTTAAACCCGAAACAAAAGACCCCTTTCCTAATAATAAAGAAACCGCTTATCCAAATTAAACAAATTTGGTATCAAATGAGATAGCTTTAAAGCTGATATATCTAGTTTAACGAGGAAAGCATCCTACTGAAAAATATTTTAATTAAAAATATTATTTAATTACCACAGAACAAACCTTTGGTCAGGTATATGAAAACACAGGTGGTAACCCTCGTTTAGAAATTTCTGTTTGAGAGATTTTTTAGTTCACTTTCATTTGATGGCTAACTTATTTAATTTGGACAAGCGGTTTGTTTATTATTAGGATAGGACTTTTATTTCGGCCTTAAAAGTATTTGGCTAAATTTAACTGTTATTACTGGACCCAAAAAATAAAAGTCCGGATTTTTCAGTTATCCAGGAGGTATGCCTATCTAGATAAATATAATGCACTTGATTGTAGCAACAAAATATTTCAGTAAAATGTCACTAATATTTCTCTGTATTTCTATATTATATTTGCGTATATACTTAAGTACATACATAAGTGTGCATGAGCTTATCCTTTTTGAATTCTTGATCAATGTGCAAGCGTGATAGCCTTTGGTGAGCAACTCCGAACCTTTGCGTATGTATACGGTTGCCTTTGTAATCTTCTTTGGCTTTAATTGAAATAATCGCTTTTAATGTTTTCTTAATCTCGAAAGAAGGCAGCAAGGAAGCAAACATTTTTAATATCGGACTATTATTTTTATCATAATTTACGTTCTATTGCCACAATCCCTACCGTTATATCATCAAAGCTTAGTATTAATGTACATACATACATATGTATGTATGTCACAAGCAGCTTTTGCGCTTTTGATATTTTTATGCTATTTTCGGATTTACATGCGAATTGGCAATTTTGTTTCAAAAGGCTTCCGAATTCTTCATAGAATTATGATTAAACTCCAAGAGTTTTGTCGAAGAGAAAAATGTTTTATGCACACCGTACATATTTTCATACACATTTGCATTAAATGAGCAACTCAAGAACGGATGTGAATAAATTATAGAATTCACTTTAAGTGTAGAAGCTATGAGCTTTAAACCATATGTTCAACGGAAAATGCGACTTTATTTGAAAATCCCAAAATAGTACATGACTCTTTGCTAATCTGACAAAAAGGGTGAAATGGCATACGTTAAGCGGAGTAGCTATACAAGTTTGCACGTATTAAGAAATATCAGGATTTCAAAGGAAACTTTAAATGTACCCAATTCGCTGTCTAGCAACGATATATGTATGTATGTATCTATTTGTCAAAGGTATAAACTGCTTATTAGTATGTTCTAAGCCTACGAATCTTGGAATTTGAAATGAGTTAACGAACGAGTATGGTAATAATCCATAGCCAATGGAATTGAATACTAGGCTGAGCAAAGTAGAGTTCAATTGAAAGTAAGTGGTAGATAAAATTATTCTGCATAGATTCGGATAGACCACATTTTTGATTTTTACTTGAAAATCTGTAACCTGTGAAACCGACCCATACGCATATGTCAGAAATGCCGATTTCATATACATACTATATTCCATATAGTATAATTCGATCTCTTAAAGGTACAAGGTTCTTAAGCATAATAAATATGAAATATTATTTTTATGCAACTCCGCATTTCTTTTGTAAAATTTTTGGGACGAAAATTTAACGTATCGCTTTTCAAAATTTACTCCTTTCGGGCGATTCAATGCAAACATACATAAGTGCATATCTGCGTAAACTTTGATAGTCAATAAAGTGCGCCTAAAGATATGCAACATCGAATCCCAAAGAGTTACGTAAGTTCTTAGTCTCATCTGTCGTGCATTTCGAGTTTGTTGGCGATCAAAATTTAGCGCGACGAATTCTAGAATACCTCCGTAAATGTCCTTTGGGAATAAAGGTTCCGAATAATCAGGAAATAGTGCAGAAATATATAGGTCCATGTCCGGCGCAAATTGTTCGGGCACCAATAACACTGACACTGGGGCGCCATTGTTGTGCGAGGCAGGGCACATTGGTGCCAAACTGGAACTTTTTGTTTAAAATAGTGCAGAGCCTGAATTTTTCCACCGATTTGATCATTTATTTTCTGTAGCCGATTTTTGAATTTTTATTTGTTTATCCTTATTAATATTTACATTGGTGTCAAGAAAATTTGCAAACCATTTTTTGAAGGCACCGTTCGCTCGATTTCAATGAAACATACACCGATTTAAAGGATATAACTTCCTCTAATACAGAAATGTTAATCCCAAAACATAAGGGGCGTGGCATCAGACATACAGACTAAAATGTGAAAACCACAATATCTCTAAAACAAATTATGCTGGGCACAGATGCATAGATTGTAAATACGCTACGTACGGCGAAAAGTGGTAGATTTTGGAAAAGGGTACGTGGCACCTGCCATACAAAATGAGATTTTCCTATCGCTTTTCCCTGGAACCGCTTATGCTAACGCCCTGAAATTTGGCACAGCAAAATGTGTTATCAATGCCTTACTTACTGCGAAAAGTCTTAAGTGTTTTAATCACTCACTAAATCGAAGTATTATTTAATACGAAACGTAAATTGAATTGAACTCGATGGAAAGATTAAGAATAAGGTACACAAATGCTTTGTTAGTCGCTAGTTAGAATCGGAAAAGTGGCACACTACGTGCACACGCGAAGAGAAACAGTCGGTGACCGAAAACAGTAAAATACCATAACATACCAGAAGAATTTTATTATTTGATTGAATTTTTCTAAATTTTTCATGTATACAGGGTCACCAACTTTGAATACGCATCAAAAATAAACCAGAGCTATAGGCTAAAAATTCTCTTGGGATTTCGCTATGGAAAGCGTAAGATTTCATTTCCCTTTGGTTTTACAAAAATACACTCAAAAAAATCTGTTTAAAAATGCGACTATAAATCGAGTATATTTTTGTTTATTTTTAAATTTTTTGGTAAATTTACACGATGAATATGTATTTTTCTCGTTTACACACTTTCGTGTGTAAAAATCCTTTTTGTTAGTGGCTTTACACAATTCTAAGGGTGAAATCTAACAGCAGATGTGTATTTTGTAGCTTGTACACACTTTCTTAGTAAATTTACGCACACCACAGCAGCTATATTACATTCTAAAAAGTCCGAAATTTAAACAAACTATTCGTTGAATAATCGAGCATGTAATTTTGCGAATAATAAGGTAGGAAATCAGTAACCTACCTTTTAGGTAGGAAATCTACACAATTTTTTTTTTAGAGTGTACGGAGACATGAACCTAAATTTTGTATCACAGTGTTATTAATATTTTCTATTCGTATGTTATTTATTAAATTCAATTCAATAAAAGTAAAACGAATATTTCATATGCTGTTTTAAGTTGAAGGCGCTCTTAATAATACTACGTATTCTACGTTTAAGTTTAGCGGCGGTTTAAAAAGAACCAGCCTGCAGGTTAAGATGAGGGCGCTGGACTCATCCGTTTTTTTTGGAGTGACGCCAGTTGATTTGAAAGCAACAGTGTCCCACCCTGACCACAGCTTAAGCTGTATTTTGTATGTGCTTGGGTGTTGTTGTCGCTGAGAATTTTCCTAATGTGTTCCTTACCCATCTTTCACAAACTCTCTAGGCTCTGGGCTCTAGGCGGGCCCAGTCAAATAGAGGGTTAAAGTTACCTACGGAAACTTGGGAATTATTGAGAGTGGGTAACCTTACCTCGGATGCATCTAAAAAAAAAAAGGTTTTGTTTTCTGTTAGTAACTTGCCCTAAGTCGCTTTGTTGAGAATTTTGGAAGTTTTTTCTACTTAAGTAGTAAAATATTTGGTTGCTTTTTTTCGCACTTTTCAAGATCATTGGTACCGTTTTCACTACAATTGTTGTAGTCCTATTAAGTATTGTGATCGCACTTCAAACTTGTGCATTTCCGGTAGCGAGTTTTGCAAGTTTTATTATTACTTTACTATTTAAAAAGCATATAGATATTGTAACTGAAACGGCTTAATCCTTCGCCTGATTTGATAGATTACTCGCATTTGTGTATGTGTGCCCATTTACGTATATTCTTACAAATTCCGCTTTTCCTTGAGTATCACAAATATCGATGCAAAAGAAAAAAAGCGTTTTATTTGATTAATGAACATTACAAAAACTGTAGGAGCTTACGTGTCTTCTTCACCTACATAACTATTAAAGTGCAAAATAACAAGCCCACCGTGCACCGTGTAAATACTCCAGTACACTTTTGNAATTTATGTCAAGGATTTTTGATGTCTCTAATTTGGGATTTCATATCGAAATTTCGTAAAACAAAATAAACTATTTAGAAGTAAGAATAAATTACTATCCAATAAGAGAAATTCATACGTAAGGGGCTAGGGCAGCTCACAAAAAAAAAAACACTCCGCTGTGGCATAAGCATTTCACAACCGGTGAGCTTTCGGGTGCTATCTGTGTGAGTTTCCCTAGTCTAGCAAAAAAAAAATCTTTTATTAATTTATAATTCGTCCACTACCTTTTTTAACTGCGTCCGATAATTTCACAGTCAAAAGTATTCGCAAAACAAAAATCCCCAAAAAAACACAAAATAAAGCACACAAGCAATTTTTAACATAAAAACACAACCGACTTCAATGCTCATATAAAATTTAGGAGTACCGTTAATTTCTTCAGGATCTAATGAGGTACCACTATTTCTCCGACATAAAAAAAAAATGTCGAAAGAGGTTTACGTGGTCCAAAATTAAGGCCCAATTAGTAGTGCCATGCCATAGCCGTAACCATAACCATAGCAATTGGATGTTCTGATCAAACATATGGGCGTTTTTCATTGAAAGGCAAAAGAAAAGATTTTAAATATAGTTGAAATTTGTATAACAAGCAGGTCAACTGGCCCATAGTGCAGTGCCTATTTTTAACTTGCGTGCTATTTTTCTATTTTTGCCATATTTTATATGCTTGTCAATTTGTGTCACGACATCTTTGCATGTGTGTACGTACGTAAGTAGCCACTTGTGTATATACATTAGAGTGCAACACTCCCCATACAAAAAAAAAATACAAAATAAAATAAAATTAATCAGTACCTACTGTTTTCCCATCGGAAATATAAAATACATATTTTAAGACCTTCGCCAAAATATTTCGGAAAAATATTAATATTTACATGAACAGTACCTATGTAATTGAAAATGCCTCCGAAGATGGAATTATTAGTAAAATTTATTTTCAAAATTTTTTTTTTAATCACTGCATATGACAGAAAAGCTTAAGTCTAAAAAATCGAGTTATAAATAAAATTAATGTTTAAAAATATTTTTTTAAATCACAGAACATGAAACAAGAATTTAAACTTAAAATGTCTGCATAAAATAATCAAATTTTTAAATTGGTCTAGCTAACGTAAATCTTAATATTTTTCGTAAATATTTTGGCGGAATTCTTAAGATATAATGAATTCTAAAATTCCAGTGGAAAATTCGCAACACTTTTTGGTGATGCACCCTAATGTACGTACATCTGTATGTACGTCATATTTGTGCACACGTGGAAGTTGAATACACGAATAAAGCCTGAATGGCAATTGGCAGCTCTCATGAGTACATGAGGTACTGCGAAGTATATGTATATTTATTGGCAGAGCAGTGTCCTCGACATGCAACCTATAGCTGAACCTCTCCGCCATTTCCCTCCAGAAAGCTGACCGCAAAAATATTGCCTTATTGAGTGCTTTATCTTATACACACATNACCTATAGCTGAACCTCTCCGCCATTTCCCTCCAGAAAGCTGACCGCAAAGATATTGCCTTATTGAGTGCTTTATCTTATACACACATACATACATACTTCTGCATGTGTGAATACCAACGTAAATACATAGTCTCAGCATTTTACACAACTGTGTTGCCCACCTCCACTTCTCTACACTTCTTACTGCGGTTGGCTTTTGCTCTTGATATTCGTAATGTCTCCATCGAAGAATTCAAGTGTCAGTTTTGCCGTTAATTAATTTTTCGCCTCCAGTCAGCCAGCCACCCATTTGAACGACCAGTCAGGCAACCACCACCAGTCCAATTGTGCAAACGTTCAAGTCCATTGCTCAATAAATAAGAATTAAGTGATTTGCCGGAGCGAAAGGAAAGCGAGACAGCCTTTGAGTTGGGTACACAGAATTTGCCCGGAGATTGTGCGAAATTGTGTTTGTAGGGTGAATGTGAGCTCTCATTTCAGTAGGTGTCTGTAAGGATATATGTATGTATGCTCGACAGTATACAAACATACATATGTACATAGAGATAAGCACATTGTAGTAATTTTATTTGCTAATCACTGTGGTCGCGTGTATGTAATTTGCCGCACTTCTACTCATTTGAGTATCTAATCAGGGGTATAGGTCTTTGTATGAGAATTGTGTACTTGAATGTCACAAGTGAACTTTGGTCATATGGCGTAACATGATAAGCTGTCAAATATGGCTCGAAAACAATTGATTGTACAGCACTTGAGGGTTAGGTCTCAAGTTTGCCAAATGAAAAATTTATTGCTACTAAAATTCTCGTTACATATTGAGTACGTAGATAAGCTCATAAGCACATTTATGTTAGTATAGCTTTTTATACATATCGTAGGTAATTGAAAAAGGATGTATGTATAAGCTTTGATTGAGAAGAAGATAAAGGTGGAGAAGTGTAAGTATGTATATACTTTAAAGGTGTTTAATCTGAGGGGCTGAAAATATCCTCAAGTTCTTGCCAACTTTTGCATTATAATTTGGAGAACGCTCCGCCAGCAATGGGAGGAAATTAAAACCAACCACCGTTCAAAATAGACACAATGGTTGGCAAGCCACCACGCGGTTAGCGCCGCGCCTTTTTCCAAACTGGAACACCATCTTGACGGAGGTGAGGCAGAAAGCCTGCTCCCAGTAAGCTAATACGCAGTGTGCTCCACTCTCTCCTCTTTCATTCTGTATCTTCTTCTCCTACATAACTTATCACTCGTTAGAGCCTAGTGGCCTCCCTCTTGGGGTAGAGGGATCTCCAAACTGATTAATAACATTCTGCGAGGAGCACAAATAGCCTGTTTTTCACAGAACGTACATACATTTATTATTTAAGTAGAAACAAATAACTCAAAAAAATATTTGTATCAGTCTTCGTATTCGTTTTCGTATTCGTATTCGTGATTGCCTTCGTATGCAGGTTCGATTTTGTGTTCGTCTTCGTGTCCGTATTCTGCTTCGCCGTCGCAAATGTATTCGTTTTTGTCTTTGGAATTGGTGCTTAATCTTAGTGTTAGTCCTTAACCTTAAGAGGGTCAAATGAGTACCTACTTGAATGATATTTATTTGACGATTTTTAACCCACCACCACTCCGAGAATAGAAAACGCTATTATTTATTTTTTCAGATTTGTCAGGGCGTCGAATACCATAGGTATATGTGACCTGGTCTACGAAAAGGGAGCTTACGTGCGAAAACTAGTTTTCTGTGAAAAAGCTGTTAAAAGTAAGCAACTCGTTTCGTCAGTTTCTCATTATGTAGTTAATTGTTCTCCGCGCCGGACGTCCAGTAAGTGTTGTTGTTGGTCCAGTAAGTGTTGTTGTTGGTCGGAATATTATTATTATAATTCAATGTATTTTGTTCATTACCAATAAATTATATTTTGTCGTATTTTTACTCTTCTTTCTCTACATTTTTAGTACACTTCTAAGCAAGTTAGGATTTTCTGCTTTTCACCACGTGAAAAAGCATCTCATCTTCCATCCGAATCAACCAAAAAGTGAAAATTGATTTTTTGACACCTAACACATATAGAGGTTTGGTTCAATATGCAGAAACTTTTGTTTTTTGCAAACCTATGTAATCATTTAAAAGCAATTTTTTTCAAAAGTTTAGCCTCCTTCTCATAATATTTCCCTCTTTTAGCTGCAGCTTGAAATTTGGTCGTACCAATTTTGTGGGCTCTTCTAATGCAATAAAGTTAATTAGAGTTGCCCAGAACTGCTGCCTGGTAACTGGATACAGAGAGCGTTAGCTTTCTGTCGAACACCCCGCTGGGCTGATAGGAAAACATAACGACGCTTGTTTAGAAACCGATTTCAGTTTCTACTCGGAAGTGTTCAAACGATTGAGAATAATATAACTGAATAAAAATGATATCACTTTTCATTGAAAATATTCTATCTACATGTAATTTTGAACACCTTGTATGTTCCTAAAATACATCACGGGTAAAACATTGATATATCTACTCTGCATACATATGTATGTACATTAGGGTGATTAAAAAAAAATATATTTTTTTCCTTGGAACCATGCTCAAAAGTTCCGTTTAGACGCCAAAATAAGTCTCAGAAAATATGAACCCTTTATATTAACCCTTTCCTGCCCATGGTAGCCATATGGATACTAACCTTTATTTTCCTAATTTCGGACTGCGGGCTAGTCAGTAGCAGTTGTGGGTAAAAAAGACTAATTATTAAAATATATGTAGTATATTAATTTGATATCGATCATTAAAGGACCTTAAAACTGCCCACTTTTAAGAATATTTTAAGTAAAATTCAAAATATTTTTTCCTGNGGAGGTAAGGGTTAATATTAAGAATGACCGCATCGCGCTTTTCGATATCCAATAAGAATAACACGGGACATTTTTTTTTTTACTTCTGATTTTTATATTTAGCGTCTTCGAATATTTTTGTAGAAAATTGAACGCTCTACAAAAACGGTTTGAAGTTATTTTTCGATAAGTTTACTCGGTCAAAAGTTCTTTCAACTTTGACCTCGAATAACTTTTGACCGAGTTGACTTAAATATAAAAATCAGAAGTAAAACAAAAAAATATTTTTCCTGTGTTATTCTTATTGGAAATAGAAAAGCGCGATGCAGACATATTTTCTGAAAAAAAAATTCTGAATCACCCTAATGTACATATATATTACATCACGGAAAAATATCATACATGTTAAGTAACTTCAACAAGTAAAAATATGTTAAACATAAAGGTCGACACATTTTAATGATAATACGGGTTTTGGCAGATATAATTGTTTTGAATATCTAAATACCTGAAATGATGAATTGGCGATAATAAATATGACTACCATCTATCTGAATTAATGACAATCAAACGGACCGCTTTCATATCAAGCAACAACAGCTCTTTTGAAGCGATAATTTAACTTTTTATTACATAGGATAAAATAAATACATATGCACATAAGTTTATAGTTCATACTTATGTTGTGAATAGGGACAGCATTAGAGTAGATAAATTTTAAATGAGTTAGCAAGTGACTAACAAATAATTGAGTGAAGGTAACAAGCGGATTGGGTTTACTGACACTGCTAATGAGTTGTTGAAGCTTGCCAGTTAATTAGGGTAAAACCAGTGAAGTGCCAGTCGAAACACCTGAAAAAATGTTTGCTGGTAGAAATTTCATTTAAGTGGTTGCTGACACATGGGGTTGTAAGTACAGTTAAGAGATTGAGTCAACTGGCTAAAGCAAATTCTCTTTTGTGTTATTTGTAATTTTTTAAATTTCATTTCCAAGGGGTTTTTGGATTCGCAGATTTCGAATCTGAAAACAATTTTTAAAAACTCGAAATGGCAAATCCGATATGACGGATGAATTTTCAAAAAATTTTCAGATTTTTATGAAAATCGGTACCCAAAGCCGCTGATTACAAAACTGAAATCAGTTTTCCAAAATACCAAACCACGGATTTAAATCGCAAAAATTCTGCAAAATTCTGATTTAAAACTGTTTCATATAAATTCATAAACTGGCTGAGTTATAACTGGTAAAAGGAAAATTTGTTTCAAGTACTTACGATTTGAAAAAAAATAAATTTTTTCAAACCATCATAAATTTTTTAATAAAATGTTTAAATTATCGTAGATAAAGTAATGTAAGTAAGTAAAGTAAATAAAGGGGTGCTCCACGATATTGATATTTTGGAGACCACCTTAACATACAATATGCTTGAAATTGTATATTTATTTATATTTCAATCTTTTCACGTAAGTACTTATTCCAGCAGACCTACCCCTATTGGATTATTTTTCCATCATTTATTCATACAGCAATTCTGCTCCTTTCCAAAACTCATGTGAACATAAATGCATACATATGTATTTGTGTTGTTACTGTCCAAAGTTTTCCAAGAATACAGCTTTTGATCCAAATAAACAAAAAAAAAAACCATAGTTAATACCTATCGAATCAAGCAACTGAAAAAACCAAACACCAATTCGAATGAGCAGCGTGCGAGTACAGCAGCAGCAGCACGACCAGCAGCACCACCAGCATACGCAATGAAGCTAAAGTGGAAAATCATTAGTCATATTAATCCCAATAGAGTCATTAAGCCGTACGTTAACTGTTTAACGATACTCGATTACACACATATACATATGTGTTGCTCATAGCACCATTCGCGACATTTCACCTATCTACTTAACCAGTTATAGGTTCGCAACTCGTCCCTAATGTCGTTTATCCAATTCGCCTGACCATTTTGACTTTGCACCAAACTTAATGCCATTGGCCTAAACTTATTTAATACGAAAATGTGTTACTTTTGACGTACATACCTAGTTTGTTGTTTGTGAGATTACCTACAGTAAAGTGTGGCTGTGTGAGGTGGTGCTACTATTGCTCCTACTGTTGGCTCCAATGCTGGTTTGCCAGTTTGCAAGTTCGTTTATGTATGTGTCTTTTGCTGGAATTCTACCATTGCTCTTGCTGCTTCAATTCTATTTTTGTTTTTTTGTATCTCTAATCGTCTGTCGCTCATACAGCCATGGCTTTTGGTTTGGTTTTTGATAAATGGTCACTGGGATATACGGTGAACAAGTCGGGTGACTTTAGGTGGTAAGTAGGGGTATGATAAGTATATATACATACATACATATATGTGTATAGCTCAGCTAACAGCATTGCACAACTTTTGACAAATTGGTGTTGGAAACTTTGTCTACAGAGTAGCTGTTGAGATAAATATGTTTAAATAACAACACTTAAATATTTCTATCTTATGGAATTCATTTTGAAGCTCCGTACATGCATATTTACCACAACAGATATATGTTTGAATAAATAACAATTTATTATTCTAAACTTTAACCAAAGCCATAAATAGTTTGTGATTTTCTGGGCAATAAATCTTATTTGCAAANATGTTTGAATAAATAACAATTTATTATTCTAAACTTTAACAAAAGCCATAAATAGTTTGTGATTTTCTGGGCAATAAATCTTATTTGCAAATACTGCTGCTGGATTTTACGGGCACAAAAATTTCACTTCGATTTATTGGAACTCAAAAATTTGTACACCTTTTTAGGTTAATTTTTAGTTATAAGCACATGTGAAAAAAGAGAGGAATGCCACCTTGCACGTCGAGAAGAAGAAAGTATCATCTACCTTGAAAAGTTCAGGTGAAATAGGATCTAACTTCGCTTTGCTTTTGGTAAGATGACTATAGCACCCAGATTAGATATTCGCAGAATAAAGTGAGTAAAGGCGCTAATGCTTATTTGTCATCAATCAATCGACAGCTGCGAAGATGTGAATGATCTCGTTTCGCCCGAAAACAAATTCAGCCGAAAAAATTGCATCCGCCCGTAGTTAATAAATACCCGTAAGCTCTTAACTCGTAACATAACTCATGATAGAGTTGAATATGTTTTCGAGGTCTCTAAACAGGTTGGGCGAGTTTTTTTTCGACTTTACCTTTATATTTTAAGATTTTACGAAAAAAGTTTAAGAAAGCCGACATAAATTAGAAAATTGCCTTATAAAAGTCGAATGACTCTTAAAAAAGTAGGTTTTAAGCAAAAAAGGAAACGTCAACGTCAATTCTCGTACAAAAATTTACGTGTATCGTTAATTTCCTCATGATCCAATGATCGGATCTAAACCGATATAATATGGGGCCACCTCTTGGACCTCGGTTAACGTGGTCCAAAGCTATGTGGTAAAATACATACAAAAATATTCCGACGAATTGACAACCTTCTTCTTTTTTTGTAGTCGGTTAAAAAGGGCCAAAAATGTAAAGCGATACGTTTTTAAAATCCCACGCATCCAGATACAAGTTTAGTAATCAACCAATATCTTTGGATGTAATGAACGTGAAATTTTATACATGAGAATAAATCAGAAGAATTTTTTTCTAAGAAGTAATAAATTTTATAAAGAAATTTCCGGATTTTGTCTATATCACAGCTCTTCATCAATTGCTAAAAATAAAAGACGAAAATTGGGTAATGTTTTCTACACAAAAATATCAGGAAAATATTGATTTTNTTTGTAGTCGGTTAAAAAGGGCCAAAAATGTAAAGCGATACGTTTTTAAAATCCCACGCATCCAGATACAAGTTTAGTAATTAACCAATATCTTTGGATGTAATGAACGTGAAATTTTATACATGAGAAGAAATCAGAAGAATTTTTTTCTAAGAAGTAATACATTTTATAAAGAAGTTTCCGGATTTTGTCTATATCACAGCTCTTCATCAATTGCTAAAAATAAAAGACAAAAATTGGGTAATGTTTTCTACACAAAAATATCAGGAAAATATTGATTTTTTACTTTAGAAAATGAGAAGTAAAAATATTGTGAATTTTTTCACAGAATAGTAAAACCACAGTGTAACATGATATAAAAAAATAGGAAGGTAGAACCGCTGAGAGGTATTTTTCAAATTCTTGACGTTTGCAAGCAATTTAATTTTAATATTTTACACACAAACTCACACACACATTCTCATTTTCAATCTCAAACAACAACAACTTTGAACAATTCCTTTTTTTTACTCTCAATTTTATATGATTTTAAAATGTTGGCAAACTTCAAAAAAATAAAAAATCGTGGCCGACGAATTGAGAGAACGGTTCTACCTTACTATGTTTTTATCATGCAGTGTAACAAATATCAAAAAAGTTGGAGATGGTAGAAATCTGAACAACTCCATTCAATTAGGCTGGTCAAATGATGAAAAAGTGCCAAAGGATTTGTAAAGTTGGTTTAGCAGTTTTTTGTTGTGCAATAAAAAGTTGCAGATAAATAAAAATTTTACCAAAATTAAATTTTTTATTTTCAGAAAAAATTTAGGTATGCAGTTTTAGCTCATTAAATTTTAGTATAATAAAGTGCAATTTTCAGGGGTCTAAGAAGTCGAGTTGATTTATAATAAATTTTTTTTGCTTTCAGAAAAAAATACGCGATTTTTAAATACTTCAAATTCTCGCTATATTCTTTTAAATTTTAATGTAATATTTTTTGGATCTTCACTGTGAAAATAATTCACGAATATACGTTCCCAGTTACTGCAATTCTGAAATGCAGCTAATACAAATTTTTCCGCTGCCTATTTATACGAGTTATGCCAAGCAGGATAAAGTATAAAAATTGTTCTTATTTTTACTTGCAGACTCGAAAACCCGTTTAAAAAACTTTAAAGGTCGACGCAGTTAAGAAGCACGTTTGCGATCGATTAACGCTGCAAATGTCAACGAGTTTCCGTAATTCGTGATTCCAAAGTTTGAAATACATACTTGTGCAACACAATGTTGCAACATCTGCATATACTAATTTCCTTGGCAACGGGAAATGTAAAGACGAAAAGATTAATTTCCCGCAGCGACTATTGCAAGGATAAGTTTGGTAGAAATTGAACGCCAATAAAATGCTGAGAATGAGTGCAAAAATAACTACAAATCGTTGAAAGCGAAAAGAGCGCAAATTGCAAAAACACAAAACAAGAAATAAGGACATTAAATGAAGGAGTAATTAAGACAGTACAAAGAAGCAGAGCAAGAATATCCAATAAAACTCATAGCAGACTGCGCTTGCAATGCAGGAACGTCTAGCAATATCCGCCCAACGGCCACGAACCACGTTCAAAGGAAATTCATTTGCGCCAGCTGTAAGACGGCAACGTGCAACTACAACGTAGCGCGACCAAACTTGCAAGTGCACGCAACGAAGAAATTAAAAGTGAAACTACAACAATAAGAACACCAAAAACCTATAAGTATTTCAACGCAAAAGTGAAAGTGATTTATTACGGCCACAGTTTAAAGGCCAACGTGCGCACGTAAGGATGCCGGGAATCACAACTAAAATTTCTTAAAATTGACCTTCGCATATCCACATACTTACCTACATATCGGCAAACCTACATACATACATACATATGTATAACATGGCCGACGATTACTCATATGCCGTTATTAACGATGACATTTCCAGCGAGCCAGATGCAACAGCAGTCACCACGCCATCAGCAACAGCAACAGCAACAGCATCAGCATCGGTGGCGTTCGCCTCTGCGTCTGCATTCGAGAGTGGCAGCGTGGAGCAGTTGTGGAGCGACGATAGCGCTGAAGAGTTATACGACGCCTCGGGTTACGCGGTGTTGTGGAGCACAGATAACAACAATAACAATTTCACTTTTAATACAACCGATCTTGTGGTGGCCTCGGCGAATGGTATACTCATGCGCACACTTGCACCACTGCACACAGCAGCTGATGCGGTGACGATGACGATGATAACGACGACAGCAACGTCCACCACGTTACCGCCAGATATTATCGCTTCGATAGAGGCAAGTGAAGTTCACGAAAATAATTATTGGGGCTTGTTGGCGTTGGTGCTTGTGCTTGCCACCGCTGCTGGCAATATACTCGTCTGTCTGGCCATCTGCTTGGAGAAACGTTTACATAATGTAACCAATTACTTTCTAATGTCATTGGCGGTGACCGATCTTATGGTTGCCGTGCTGGTCATGCCATTGGGCATATTGACGCTGGTGAAGGGTGAGTTGGAAAAGTCATCTTCTTATTGTATTTTACTAATAAATTAAGCGACTTTGAATGCTAATTTGAAGCTGAATATATCAAAACAAAAAAAAAAAAACTCGAAACAAATAGGACTGGATACACCATTATTTTTACAAAAGCTCTTTAGACTTACATATCGTGCAAACTCCTTTTAGTAAAGTTCTACAGTAGAGCGAAAACCCACATCGTTAAGTAATAACTTATTATTATTATTTTCGCTAACGTTTTAATTTATAAAAGGAGTTAGCAGGCTTTATTTCATATCAAAANGGAAAACCCACATCGTTAACGTTTTAATTTATAAAAGGAGTTAGCAGGCTTTATTTCATATCAAAATAAAATAAAAATTAAAGTTAGCGGTGTTTATATTAAATAACCAAAAAGTTAATAATTATCATTAAGAGTAGAAGACGTCGTTTTTATCACCTAAAAAGGGGACGACTATAGCAGTAGGTACGTGCTTCCTGCTGGAATGTCAGGAAAGATAGGTCTCTTAGGTCTTTGCATTAACATGCCTGAATACATATCAGGCGGTGATCTCTTGAGAAACGGCTTTGCAAAATCTGATTGCCTAAATAAGCATAGCCATCCCTAAAACCAATTCGTCCTATGCATTTTTGTAAGCGCTGAGGGTGCGTTTGATTATGCCACCTTCGTTACAAATATGCAACTCATGTGGTAGATTCAGAGCCGGTAAATAAGATTTGTTCAATGCACCAGCAGGTCATCAGGATTCAGGGAGAAGGGCATCAATATGTCACGTGTGGAGTTAATTGGGGCAGTCCTCAGGGCGGTGTGCTTTCTCCCTTGCTCTGGTGCTTTGTAATTGATTCCCATCTGGTCACAGTTAACAGCTATAATACATATTCATCTACCAAGTCCAGAAACCGTAACAGTTACAAATTTTATTAAAATAATCGCTCTTTAACAGTTTTTATTTAACTTTTTTTTTATTACTGCTTGGATAACAATCATTTCTGATTTTTTTTTATATATTCGAAATAACAATTATTTTTGATTTGTATTTAAATATTCTGCAAATAACAATTATTTTTTATTTTTAAATTAAATGTCTTAGATAACAGTTATTGAACACTTTTATTTATAAACGCTATAAAATAAAATCAGTCACTGACTTTTATTTTTCAAATCATACTTATAAATGCCATTTGTATAAGTCGTAGTAAACTTTAGTTCTCCAACACTTTCTTAGCTGCGAAAAATGATAATGACTTTTATACGGAAAGAATAAAAGTCGGTGACTGATTTATATAGTTGACATTTAAAGTAAAAGTCACTGACTGAATTTTACAGATGACTCTTATATATAAAAGTCTACAATAACTGTTATCTAAGGCATTTAATATATAAATAACTGTTATTTTCTGATTTTTTACATAAAAATCTAATAAAAATTGTTATTTTGGATTTATAAAATTAAAATCAAAAATAATTTTTTTTATTTTTTTTAATTTTGCATAAAAATTAAAAATATAAATTTATTTTAAAATTTGATTCTTTGTGAAAACAGAAATCAATTGGTATGTATCACTTAGTTGTAGAACATTTCCTTCATAGTGAATTTTGGAAAAGATGTTGTGGTCTGCCTAAAAACAGGCCTTCTCTGTCAGTTGTTTGAAGGCAAGCCCAAATAATATGTTGATTGAAAAACTATTATCCCTGCAGTGAAGANGGAAAAGATGTTGTGGTCTGCCTAAAAACAGGCCTTCTCTGTCAGTTGTTTGAAGGCAAGCCCAAATAATATGTTGATTGAAAAACTATTATCCCTGCAGTGAAGAGCCAAACCAGTTAGAAATAAATAATATTAAAAAAAAACTTTTTAATATACAACGCTTTTATA
>NW_016165279.1:25070-28198 GCF_001687245.7 Rhagoletis zephyria | reverse complement strand
GTTAGCGTGGGGACCATCTGGCAGGCGGTAATGGTTGCGTTGACTAGTGTGCATCGTATCTTTACAGTTAAAAATGCTAATTTTGTAAGTCATTTTAGTAAGGCTAATTTTCTTTTCATTGGCTTTAACTAACTTTTAGAAACATAGATTTATTATTTCCAGACATGTCCGTTGTTGCTAACATTGTGCCAGACGTCATTTTTTCTTAAGAAAAATTTATTTTTCAAATCATTTTAGTAAAGCTCAAAATTTAATATGATGTTGTTTAAGTTCTAATGAATCTAAAATTAATTTGCCAGACATTAGTTCGGTTGCTAAAGCAAGATCCAGACCGATTTAAAGCTGAAAAGTATTACGCTGGTAGTGAGGGAGATAGTAGCAGAATAGCGAATTTTCTTAGGATTTTAGTATGAAAACTGGAAATTATAACTACTTATCTAACGTTATAACATAAATCTAATTATTGGAATATCAAAAATTATATATATATTTTTTTCAACCCCATACGNATATATGACGTACGCTTATTTGAAAATTGAAATGAAAACAATTCAAACATTTGTCTACATTAACCCTTTTTTGGCTATTGTTCATATACGCTATGTAAGTATTATATGAATGCCTTATGATTTAGCACAGACATGGGCACTTTTTTGCCCGCGCAGTAGCGAAAGTGCAAGCGCGGGCTGGAGAAAGGGAAAAACGGTTTACGGGAGGTAGGGTATGAAAAGTTGCGAAACAATTATTTATATCCCACCGACATCATGTTCATCGCAGTATGGCTGCGGTAATACTANTAAGGCAGACATGGGCACTTTTTTGCCCGCGCAGTAGCGAAAGTGCGAGCTCGGGCTGGAGAAAGGGAAAAACGGTTTACGGGAGGTAGGGTATGAAAAGTTGCGAAACAATTATTTATATCCCACCGACATCATGTTCATCGCAGTATGGCTGCGGTAATACTAACTTTGTGTACCAAACAAAGAGCATACATTTTCCTCATATACACAATAAGCCATCGTTCGGGCTTCGCTCCGATAGGAGTACATTTGTTCCGTTATGTCGAAAAAATTTGAAACCTAGTCCTCTACTTCGCTCAACTGAAAATCTGCTCCGTTTTGTTGCATCAAAAAATTTACTCTTCAAATAGAAAGGAGGTGGGGTTTTTAATAGCAAACTAAAAGTAATATTTTACCTTTTTATCGACACGATTGTTACATTGGTGAGCTACAGCAACTTTGCAAATACACTTCAATTCGTGAATAGGCCCTCACAATCGCCCGATTTGAACCCGATCGAAAAATATTGCTCTGTCTAAAGTTCTGTAATTGCGTCGTTGCCCACCGATGTAACAATTGTCCCGGTAAGAATGAAATAACTTTTTATTAATTTTAATCGAGACATTTTAACTTTAATGATAATTGCTCGCTGGACTAAGGCGCCTTACACGGGTCGATTTTCTAGTAGATTTTTGTCGTTCAACCAAAATCGACCCGTGTAAATGTCATCTCAACCACTATCTGGTCGATTTTCCAGTCTACAGATATCGACCCTTATAAGGCCGCTTTAGCTCCTTATTTGTACAGAGATACGAGGAGAAATGAATTGTTTTTTATAAAGATAAGAAATGCACATCTACTACGAATACTTGATTATTACTTCCATTTTTGTAGTCCGAACCCAGCAAAGAGCGCTCGGTGAAGGTCAGCTTGTGATCAAATTTGCCAACAGGGCTGCCAAACATACATAGCTATGTGCCATATTGTGCCATATTGAGGATAAAAAAGTGCTAAAACGTGCCAAATAGAAAATTTAAAGTGCCAAGAAAGGTGTCATTCTCTTTAGTTCTTCCCATTAGCATTAAAATTAGACAAATTAAAACAAAAGCCCAATGTCAAAGTAAGATAAACCAGTTGTATATACTATCGAAATTAGAAAATTTTAGTTGAGGAAAAGAAGTACACGCAAAGGATTTCACAAAAATGTATTTAAATTAGGCTTTTTTTCAAAAGTGCCATTTTGGCACTTTGCGCAAAATTGAAAAATTCAGTGCCACTTCAAGTAAAATAGTGCCAAAAATGGCACGGTCTGAGCCAAGTTGGCAGCCCTGATCGCCAAGTTTTTTTATTTAAAAAGGCACCAAAATACTGAAAATAGCGCAATTTTCCCCCAAAAAAAATACCAATTTTGTGTTGCTGTGTTTAATGGTATTTTCGCATGTAAAGCTGTATGTTCAAATATTTTAAGTAATCACACAATGAAACTTGTAAATATTTCCAACTATGCGCAGTTAATCAATTTAATAAATTTAATTTGCTAAAGGTTTTTTTATTCGTAAAACAATTTCCAAAACTTTGTTTTTCTGGAGGCTTTATTTTCATGCAATTGCTTACTTTTGTACAAATGCGTACACCCAGCTAATTAGCAGAATATTCTATGGATTCCGTGATATAGACTGTGTGAAAATATTGCGTTTGGATTACCTTGGAGCATATTATCCAGAGGAGAAGCTCGGCCAAACACTAACATATGTGTAAGTCAAATACAATGTCACCATAGAATCACGTTTTTATTATAAAATTGCCTTGAAAAGGGCACCAAAGAACAAAACAAGCGCTAAACTACAAAATTTTTGCCTTTTAATTCCCTAAACGCACTTAATTTCTTGCGAAAGGCACAAAGTTGGCAACAGTTATATCGATGTCAAATTTGCTCATATACAAGCATGGACAGAGAGTGAGCGCCTGCTTAAAGAGCGTAAGCATCACATGCAAATACATGCGAGAGCGTAACAAAGCGAACGCAAATTCATTCAAACGTAATTGGCACACTAACACAATCACGCTTTCAGCTCGCGTTTACTTGGGGTAGTGATCACATCTGCTCATATATACCCCTCGTCATTTGAATTGCACACCCTTTCAATTCTTAGTATTTACAGTTTTCCGTTTGTTTATTTAATATAAATGTTTTGTAAAAATATCGTCACTACATACGAATAAAGGCGCGCTAGTGTTTTGACGGTGAAAAAAAGCGTTTAAAAAATCTTGCGAAAAAAGGTGCTTATAAAAAACTTTGGCGAAGTATGTTAAGAGTATTTGACGCTGAAATTTTTTTATGCGTCTTTTTTC
>NW_016165279.1:11838-16136 GCF_001687245.7 Rhagoletis zephyria | reverse complement strand
AGTGATCGGATAACAAACAATAAGCTGGCGCAGAGACACGAGTTGGTCCGCTACAGCATGACAGACACTTTTGTAAGTACTCCAATTTACCACAAATAGACTACATGGTCCAACGGGTTTTGCAGGGAGGTCATAAGCTATCTGTGCGCAAAATTTCATGCAAATCCCTTTAGTCGTTTCCGCGTATTAAATAAATTAAACTTTTTTCGCAGGTGGCAACTCTTAAAAAAATAGCCTATTAACCAATCTGGCCCATAAGCTATCTGCGTACCAAATTTCATGCAAATCCATTCAGTCGTTTCCGCGTGATGATTTTCCAAACATCCAAACATACAAACTTTCACATTTATAATATTAGTAAGATAAGGTATACTCATGATTCAATAATACCAGGTTCGATAAACTGACAGTTGTTTCTCTCGCACCGCTCCCTTAGCACCGGCACGGTGTTGCTTCTTTGCAAATTTGCTTGGAAAAAGTGTAGCTTTGGTGTGAAATAGAAGTATAAGATTTTGTGCAATATGCTTATTTGTATATGCATATGAAGCATATTTAACTGATAAAAACATAATTTGTTTTTAAATTGGATGTTTACATCAATCTTATAGTAGTTTTATTTTAATTTTGAGTCTTTTTGCAGTTTTTATACAGCTAAATAGCACATAAATAACGTAACTCACATAGATATATCAATATTACGTTCAATATTTCGTTTAAAATGCCAGATTTCCTGCAAATACATTAGAATTTACGAAAGGAATTTTACTACTAATTGAGTACTTTTCTACTACCATTTTCACACCAAGAGATTTCATTCCTCCCCTTTCTCCGTCCTTCGTAAATGCAACCTTTTGTAAGGCAGTGTCAAACCGCGGCTGTTAATAATTATCTAACCTTGTATTATTGAATCATGAGGTATACTGTGGCCGCAATCCATTTGTCGCAGAAGTCGTTTGACTTGTTGCTGAAAGCCATTTGACTTATTGCCGAAAGCACGACGAATGTAGTAAAGGGTAATTTATCGTCTCGTATGTATGTATGTATTTATAGCGCGTCTACCATTCAATTGCTTTACTCACTGCTGGCGCCAAGAGCGTGTTGACAGGCTAGTTCTGAGGAATGTGCATACGTACTTATGTATGTATGTATGTACATATCAATGCTTCATTTCAAACAAGCAAATGTCGTTGAATTGTTTTTGAAATACAGTATCATGACTTCGGCAACCCATCCAACATGCCTTCAGCAACAAATGAAATGGCTTTCAGCAACAAGTCAGATGACTTTCAGCAACAAGCCAAACAACTTCTGCTACAAATGAACTGCGGCGTCTTGCCTTCGCCAACCGACCAAATGACCTCTCGTGCTTTCGGCAGCCGTCCAAATGCAGTATCGTGCTTTCGGCAGTCGATCAAATGCGGCGGTTTCTGGTTTCGTGCACGTTCACTCGGAATACGGGTTTGCCGAAGTCAATATCAGTATGAGCTGTTATATAGTCTGTTCCAATAGCAGTCCGGTTTACAGGATTTAGTCAGAACTTACAGGAAGTCGTTCCTATTGACATAAATCCTGTAAGTGGGAACACTTTTGAGAGAGTAACTGAGCAACTGTTCCTAGTCAAAAGTTACAGGATTTAGTCCGGAGTTTTTCTTCCTGTAAGTTCATGAAAAGTGTCAAACGATCAGCTGATTTGCATGTGCAAACGAAAACAGAAAGCGGTGAAAGCAAAGAACCTTATATTTGTAAAAAAAATGGAAGTAAACAACGAAATATTTGAATATGTATAGATTTTAATAATTATTTAGTGATATTTCAGCCAAAACAGTGTTGTGCAAATGACATGTAAACAAACCGACTGACGTTTTTACAGGAAATAGTGCTTTTTGCGTTCCCGTGCACTTCTGCATCTGTTCTCCTTTTATTCTCACTTTCATGTGAGCAGGCTTAAAGTCACAAAATCAGCATCATTTGCCAATCTCTGTTCACTACTAGGATGAATTCAAAACAGGAGTAATTATTTATTTTCAAAAGATCCTGAACAAACAATATCCCTTCGTGTGTTGAATTTTGTAGCCTATTTCTCTGCTTGGCTTTGTTTAAGTTAATTTTTGAGAAAATTCTTTCAACATTTGCAGAGCTATGAGGTAAGCACATTATGTATTAAATAAACTTAGCCAGAATAGAAAACGCCAGTGACTGATCTGATCGTTTTGTATTCAAGACTGTTTCCCAAAAGTATTCCATGGTATACGACTGCGTTTTATCAAGTAGGTTGTCAAAAGCTAAACGACGAAGCTCCCGAAACTCAATGTACAAAGTTTGGACATCTTCTTTAGACAATAGCCCCTATTGCGAGTGTCGACTGGCAGTAGAATAGAAATTTGTCGATCGAATCGATCATCTTTTATTTTGCTATTGTGTAACTTGGTCGATAAAAATTTGTACAATTCTGAATGGTTGACTGAATTGTAAACAGCTGTTTGTTTACATTTGTTTCTTTAGTGTTTCATTTACATCATTTTAAAAATAATTGCTTTTATTATAAAATTTAAAAAATGGACACAGTTGAAATAATGTTTAGTGATGAGGAAGATGATGTGGAAGAGATTAATAGAGTTGGCTAAAGCAAGGAGGGAATTGCGAGATTCGTCGGATCCCTTGTAGTTGGAAGATGAAGTGTATGTACATATCTGCATTTTATGAATAGAAGTTGCGTTCCAGATGCTTCACGGTTTGCAGGTTTTACAGGATTTGCAGGAAACCTATTTTCCCCATTAATAAACTTTATGGAAGTTTAAGAAATCGGTATGGTTTAGTTATTTGTATAATGATGTTGGGTATTTGTGTACGAAAGCGTGACCCCAGTTTAAAAACTTAAACATACAAGTGTAGCGAAAAAATTAAACTTTAATCTATACTATATATAAAATTCAAACCCAAAAGAGCGTGAGAGCAAAACAGCCGATGTACTGGGTCGATTTTTATGATTCAAGTTTAAAATGACATATTTCTACCACAGTAGGAAACAGTGGTATTTTTAAAATGAAATTTTAATAATAAGTTTGTTTAATTAAAGTATTAAGATGTTCAACAATACCACGCATTGCTAGACCGTTAGCATTTCACGCGTTTGTGTTTAGAGAGCATCAACAAACCCCATACACATTTCTCTCTATTCTCTTCTCTTGTTTATACTCAGCTAGCACAGCGCAAAAATAAATAAAATTATAGTTTAAAAAACTAAAACCTCCCTATTATAATTGCCATTCCTACTGTCATCAGGTATGTATAATGTGACCAATAGCTCAAAGCAGTATAGGTTAGGTTGGGTTAAGTTAACGTCGCAAGCCGATTACGAAATCTCGAATGAGGCTAATTTTGATCCCTGAGAGCTCAGTATTTGTTCACAAGTGCGAGCCAAAAGGTTTCCTTCTAAAGCTCGCGAAGGTTGGACAGTCTAAAAGAAAGTGTTGCGATGATTCCACTTCAACTTCCTCTTGGCAGCTGATATAAAAGGATCAGTCGAAATTTCTTGTCTCACCGCATGAATACCAATCGCACTTTCGTACCCTTTCCTCAATGTTAAGCTTCTACGACAGGCGGCGTTGATCGCCCACCTAGTTACCTGGTTCAGGTAACCTTGAGCTAGATCAAAAAGGGTGTATAGAAATCGTCCCTTAACCAAAAGTTCCACATCATCTACATAGGCGATCATCCGACAGCCCACTTTTCCAGTTCCTCTAGAAGGTCGTTTACAATCGCAATCCAGGGCAGGGGAGAGAAAACACCGCCTTGTGGAGTGCTCCCATTGACTCCCCCACTCCGCTGCGACAGACTTTTTGAAAGTGCAATAGCGATCCGAAAAGTGTCGCTAACTGGTTACAGAATCTCCCTCCCGAAGTACAATATATCGTAAAGAAGTACATTTGACTGTACTTCGAAGTATGAAGTACAAGAGCGAAAAAAGAAGTACTGTACTTCCGAAAAAAGTACGGTTGGTCACATTAGGTATGTAACTTGAGAATAGAAATCGCTGCGTCTTTTAGGCGCATCAATATTACATAGTTACATCCCGCGCTAATAAAAGGAAGGTAAGAAGGTAATAAAAATAAATAATATAAAAAAAACTTTTTAATATACAACGCTTTTATAAATGGACTAAAAAGTAGAAAATAATACTTCTCAGTCCCATAGAATTTGTTTTGATAACTTTTGATTTTGAAATTTTAGCAAAAGTCATTATAAACAATCGAAAACCGAACCGTTGCCTATTGGGATATGTTAGGCCGTTCAGAATG
>NW_016165279.1:0-6057 GCF_001687245.7 Rhagoletis zephyria | reverse complement strand
CAATAAAAAACATATTTTTAAGTTTCAATTGAAGCTTATTTGGTCTGACAAGACTCAATTAGTTGCTTTCAATCAGATGGCCGGGCATGGTATTGGATCAAAGACCCAAATTAAGCCCATGCGCAACATGTGAGGCAAATTGTGAATCACAGTGGTCGGTCAGTAATAGTTTGGGGTTGTATTTAAAAAATTTTGTTTGTCCGTTAGTACGCATTATGCGTAAGGAACAGTATCTGTTCATATTTCAACAAAATTTGCAAGATTTAGTCGAAAAATGAGAGTTTCTGCTGAAAAATCACCCACAACATACTGCATATGTTCGCAAAGACTGGATACAAAATAAAAAATTTGCTAATTTGAAATGACCTCCACAATCCGCGGACATAAAGTATCCAAGTCCGTATAATCGAGTACATGAGCTGTGAAAGCAAACTAAGGATATATGGAGGATATACCTCCAGAAGTTTTACAGAGATAAAAATAAGGTATGCCAAATCGCACGAAACTAAAACAAGCAAAAGGGTACTGAACATTGTGTTAGTAGTTCTTTTTTCTCGTTAAAATTGTTAAAAAGTTCTTAAAAATATATAAGTGCAAAACTGTAACATCTGCCTTAATTTACATTTTTGTCTGCTGGTTTTGTTATTGTTGTTGGATTGACTTCAAATCATTATGAGAGAGGAAGTACAGATGTACCAATAATAACATACAACAAAAGTATGAAAGTCGTTAGAGCTTGGAAAGATAGCGATGACTGAAGTAAAAAGAGTTACACCATGTTACAGTTTTGCCCGTCACTGCACATATAATGGAAATATTCAATTCAAATACTCCCGTACTAAAATGAAGCATTTTTCACTACACGGATGGCGTTTGCTTTTTCATATGTAATTAAGAAGATATATGTATACAAAGCATGCACAGCGGTGACAACACATACACACCTACATGGTATGACATAATGCACTAATCGCGCGCTGTGATGTTGATTCATACATGTATGGCTGTAGCTGAGTGTGCAAAGACGCTTGATACAATTAATTGCGGCCAAGAGGGTCCGGGTTCAATTCCCATCAGACGGAACATAAAATTAATTTTTTTCCTTCTTAATTACGAAAAAGCATCTGTGCACTTCACAACCACATATTTTATAACGTATATACTCAAATTTAAAACTAGTTGGGTTGGTGCTCCTTCATATGCCTATTTTTTTCAATTTAGCACGTTTTTTTTTTAATTCTAAATTTTTTCCCTCAGTGTTGGAATGTGTGTTTTTGACATTCGATACGATACTAGGGTTCTGATACTCGATTCCAAAAAATATCGTTTTAAAACTATCGAGTAGAAAATATCGGTATCGAATGCCAAAAGTATCGATATGGTATCGTATCGTATCGAAATTCGTGTCCCTAGGCCGTACTGCTGGTACATATTTACCACAGCAGTGGTTGGGGCATTTTGTTCTGCAACAATAGCCTGCAATGATGACATGTCCTATAATGTCGACGAACACAGATATAAAATTGAAAATGACTAACCTTATTCCCGGCTGATTTGGAAGACCACCCTTGGTCACGACCAGAACGCATTTACCAAGAGGAAAAACCGCAGGGATTGCAGTAGTTCTTGCAATCACCGTTGACGACGCTGTGCTTGTAATTAATAGTCTGAAAAGACAGAAAATTGCATTAATCAAATGTTAAACACGTCAAATAAATAAATTTCAATAATTTGTTTACCATTTCACAAACCGAATTACCAAGAAATATAAACTCACCGCGATGCGATACAGAAATAAAAACCAACAGGGCTGCATTTTCTTGGTAAATAACACAAGCGCTCAGAGCAATATGATTCGCAATATTATTTTGTAAAAATAATAGTTGAAAAGAGTTTTTACACATGATTATCACATAAACTCATAAGTGCAAATTATTGTGATTATTTTTAGTTGCATATAATTGTATTACCTTAGACTTTTTTAAATGTTTTCTAATATTCATTCTTTTGGGACGCAAAAGCAACCATGCGCTTAATTTCTTGTGGGGAAATTTGGTCCCCATAACGGACTTTCACCACGAAACAGCTACAAAAACAAAAAACTTTTCTACTGGTATACTGTGGTCATCAACCTGCTTCGCCTATTGTTTGCATGCAACTAAAGTTCTGAACACATTGAAAACGACGAGCTACCGACCACAGCTTCCAATTTGTCATCTTTATTATCTAAGCGCTTTGTCGATGGCGACATGATTTCTTTGAACGTGGCAGCGACATAAAAGAAGAGGAAGAACCTTATCTGTGGCCAGAAAAATAGAAATAGATCTAATCTGGCAACAACCACAGCCGTCGCGTAGCCCGGTAGTCGCCAAAATAATTATCTACATAAGAGTACGTGTTAAAATAATTTGACAGCTGTGGTTTGTAGCTCGTCGTTTTCATTGTGTTCGGGCTATAAATAAAATTTGTTGCTCTTCTACTCTTTCTGTTGACGTTCGGATTGTGTACGTGTAAGAAGCCGATTGTGTACATGTGAAAGGCCGAATATAGTTCGTTTCCCAGGAAAGTGTTTGGCGGGCACTGATATACACACGTAAATAGAATAAGAACAAGAACGATAGAATACAAGTTGCGCATTCCCGCAGAATGACATTTGTGGCAACGGGTAAACAAAGAATATGGCGAAGAACAATAAGTTGACAGTTGTGAATTCGCAGTGAGAAAACGTGGTTTCTTCTCGATTCACCAATTTCTCAAGCCATCTTTGAATATAGCAAGTTAAGCACAACGTTAACAAAAACAAGTAAGAAAGTCTAAGTTCGGGCAGAGCCGAACATTAAATACCCGGCGCAGGTACTAAGTATATGATTTTCACCTTTGCGAAAGCTATCACTACATGGTAAGCCGGTGTGTATCAATTTTGAGTAAATTAGCGTCCTTAAATTTCGAAATATTGAAGTTTCGAGCATTTCTGAAATTTGCCGTTACATGAAAAGTGGTCGTAATTTGAATCTGATTCCAATAATTTTCAACGTTTTGCTTCTATGTGGCAAGCACAATAACCATACCGAGTTTGGTACAAATTGGTAGAACGGTTACCGAGATACATGTATGTGATCATAAGTGGGCGGTGCCACGCCCATTTTCCAAAATTTTATCATAAACGTATTTCTTGGTAAAGAATTGTTGCAAGCATCAATTTTGAGTAAATTATCTTTAATATTTATTGATTTATCGAAGATTTCGTATTTCTCCAAATTACCGTTATATGGGAGGTAGGCGTGGTTATTGTTCGATTTTAAAAATTTTCGGCCATTTGGTATGCTGTAGCAAGGCTAACAACTGTGCCAAGTTTGGAAAAAATTGGTGCAGCGGTTACCAAGATATGCACATGTATCCATAAGTGGGCGTGGCTACGCCCATTTTCCAAAAATTTATAATATTCTGTTTGCTGGGTTAGAGCGGTTTCGGCCGTTGAGTTAAAAGCGAAATAAAATTTCCTTTGTACTCCTACGCGTTTCGACGCATTTCGCGCCTTCCTCAGGGAGTCTGTATTTTATTAGAACGACAAACAATAAACATGAAATACAATATTTTGAACTTTACATTTAACATATAACTCACATTTAACAATAATAACATTTACATATATCACAGGAAAAATTTTTTGTGTACATTAACACCCATCAATTGTTTGTTTGTTTCTGCTTTCGCTGGCGTTCATTCCTACTTTGGATAACAGCTGTGTAAGCGCTGTTTGTGCTGTCCACGTCTTCTTAGAAATTCATCGTGTTGTTAAGCTGCTGCTGTATGCGGAGACTTTCCAGTGTCATTCGTCTTCTTTCACTTCTTTCTAAGATCATTGTATTCGCGCAGTCAGCTGTGTGTTCGTTGTTAGTCAGGTGTTGAGCCAATGCTGTTGTCATCTTTTTGTTTTTTGCATCCATTTCGTGCTCGTGGATTCTTATGCTTAGCGCTCTTTTCGTAGTGCCAATGTAGCATTTATTGCAGCTTTCGTTTCCTTTGCCTTTGCAATTTATTTGATACACTACATTGTTTTGTTGTTCCTTCTGAACTTTGTCTTTTGTTTTTGTAAAGATTCTATGCAGTGTATTATGAGGTTTGTGAGCGTATCTAATTTTCTCATTTTCAATCATTCTATGCAGTGTTTGATTGTTTGTTAGCCCTGGAATGTATGTTACGCCTATGTACTTTTTTTCTGTATTTTCTGTGTGATTTGGGCGTGAAGTTTTGTTGATTGTTCCCCCTATTAGCCTTTCTATCAAGTTGCGCGGGTAGCTATTTTTGAAAAGTATATCGTGTATTTTATTATTGTTTTCTCTGTTGAACTTTATGTCGCTTATGCTACGTATTTTTCGTATGAGGCTATTGGCAGTGTTAATTTTTTGTCTCCAGGGGTGATTAGAGTGATAGTTAATTATTCTGCCCGATGCAATTGATTTCGCATACCAATTAAAAATTAAGTTGTGCTCATTACGATGTATTTCTATATCTAGGAAGGCTATTTTGTTGTTATATTCTTTCTCCGTTGTGAATTGTATCTTGGTATGCTGTGTATTTAATGTCGTCAGTATATCTTCCACGTCTTTGATTTTAACTATTGCTAATATATCATCTACATATTTGCTTATGTATTTAATATATATGTCCTTACGTTTTAATTCAGCTATGCTGTCGTCCAATATTGTGTCAAGTACAATGTCTGCTATTGTTGGAGATAGTGGGTTACCCATTGGCATACCATAAATTTGTTGGTAAAAAGTATTGTTGCATATAAAATAATTGTTGTCCCGTAAACAAAAGTCTAGTATTTTTTGAAATTGTGTTTTCCCAAGTTTTGTGTGATTCTCCAACTTTTGCCACTTCTGCATAATTGTTTGTATCGCTAGATGTATCGGGATATTTGTAAATAATGACACGACGTCGAAAGATACCAAAATTTCATCTTCTTCTATGGTGATGTTTTGGAGTTTTTCTTTGAGTGTGTATGAATTTTTTATGTTATAATCCTCGGATATAATGTTTTTTAAAATACTGCCAATGAATTTTGATAATTTGTAGCAAGGCACATTTGTGGAAGATGATATCGGTCTGAGAGGTGTATTTGGCTTGTGGATTTTTGGAAGACCATATAGTCTAGGTGCATTCGCAGCCGCACACGTCAACTGTAACTTTTGTTTTACATTGATCTTCTTTTGTTTGTAAAGGTCGTTAATAATGGCATTGTTTTTTCTTAATAATTGTTGTGTTGGATCATTCCTTATGGCTTTGTACGTTTTCTTGTCGCTCAATAATTCACCCATTTTTGATTTGTAATCCTCTTTATACATCATGACCGTTTTACTGCCTTTGTCTGCGTTCGTTATTATTATTTGGTCTTTGTATTGGTTTATGAATTTCCTGGTATCCGTATATGTTTTTAATAAGAATTTTTCTTTTGTATTGTTGTTGATTTTTTTGGAAAATGTATTGATTTTGGCTGCAATATTGCTTCTTACCATATCTTTTTCTCTGTCGTCTTCGATCTCTTGTATACCTTGTTCCAAATCTGCAATAACTTCGATAGGTGAAAACGTCTTTCTTGAAACAGGCAGTGCGAATTTATTGCCAAGAGAGAGTAGCAACCGATATTCCTGTGGTACTTCAATTTCAGTTTTGTTTATGAACCATTCTTCATTATACCTAATGCCAAATTTTGTCACATTCTTTGAAATCTGATTCTGAAGTTTTTTATAATGTTTTTGTTGTGTAGCCATTGCGATTTTATTTGAGAACTGTTTTTGGCTTTCAATTATTTTCTCAAATTCTCTTTTTTGAAGCTTGTTTTGTAGTGTGTCTTGAATGTGTTTCATAGTTGTTGTTATAATTTTAATATTTATGTTGGCTTCTTTAATTTCAAGGTTGAGGATTTTTAAAAGAAATGTTTGTTCTAATTTTTTCAATTCCCGACGAGTGGTGTCAAGTTTGAAACCGTGTATGAGTTTTGACGTTTTTCCCTGTAAGTGCGGCGGCGTAATGCCGTAGTCCTTGCATTGT
>NW_016165278.1:0-28198 GCF_001687245.7 Rhagoletis zephyria | reverse complement strand
TGTACATACATACATACATACATCTTATTCCTAAACTGCTGCTTAGCACGTTTCTGTAATTCAGTATCAATATAAAAGCATACATTTAGGAGGCATTTCCGCCCCAACCATGTACATGTATGGCATTGGTATTGGTGTGACTTTTGAATTGATTTTTTCGCTCTATTTTAAACTAATTTGAAATTTGAAAAATTGCCTGCACATCAGCATCAAAATACCTTTCTAATGATATATAATTGTTTATACCTTAGAAGTATAGTTTAGCCGTAAAAGGGGTGTAAAGGAAACATGATTGCCTATTTATATAATGATGATTTAGATTTTCAGTATATACACTTTTTGAGAACATTGAATATAAAGAGTAAGCTTAAGGCCTATTTTTCTCTTACTCACCAACCAAACCTTTCACATATACTTATTGATGCTGGTGTTTTCTTCCAACACGATGTGAAGACAAGTTTCGTCATCCTTTGTCAAATTCGATAAAATAAAATTTGAAAATGGCAAAAATCAAGGTTATGTATTTTTGTGTTATTTTTTTTTTACACCATTGCTGGTTTTTCACGTGGTCCAAGCAACATCTAAATTAGAAAAGTTTATTCTAGCAGCGGTCGCCCTACGGCAGACAACATCAAATCTCCGAGTGTTCTGCCTTGAAAAATCTTCTCATAAAATCCCTTAGCCATTCGGAGGCGGCGTGAAACTGTAGGCCCCTGTAGGAGAGGCTCAGCCGAACATTTAGCAAAAGTGTAAGCGCCAAAATTGTATTATTATTTTTGTTTTTCATAGTCAAACCACCTGGGGAATTAGACTATATCAGAAATTTACCATCGATGGCTAAAAGATCAGGATGCCGACGCGAAGCCATCTACTATAATCTTACTAAAATGTTTAAAGTGATTGTCACCTAGATTTTATTATCAGTCCATAAATGTATTTATGTAATTTATTACACAGTAAAACTTAAATTTGAATTATCTTATTCAAATTAGTGAAAGGAGAAAATGTGTTTGAGTGGCAACACTGTCTTCGGCATAACAGTTTAAATCTATATGAAAGTGCTTGCAACTTTATGAATAATTTTCATAGGCATGCAACTATAAGCAGGCGTTTATGATTTGCCACTATCTACGCTGAAAAGGAAACAAAAATTGTGCAGACGTCTAATTAGTTAAAAATCTACTCAATCTGCATATACAAGCCAATTGAATATTTTTTCCCCCCTTTTTTGCTAAGTACCTATATTATTACAGATATATTTCATGATATTAATGTGACATCAGTCAATTAATGACACACACACATGTACTAAGATAAATAGGTATGTATGTACTCGTAAAAACACAAAAATCTTTAACAAATGAATCCGTGGATTCGTTCCGTAAAAATAGGTTCACATATCAAAGCACAAAATTGCCGACGGCTAAGGCTCATTAGCTGGAAGAGTGCCAACAATATGCGCGCATATTGAAAGAAAATCCCAAAAAAAAAAAACTAGTAGACTTGTAATGTAAACCGTTTGGCAGCAACCCTTTCAGCATAAATGAAGGCAGAGAACATTTTTTTTATAGCTTCCAATTTCATTTCATTATTTCGAGGCTTTGCTCTTTATTAATTCGCCATACATTGATATATATGTAAAATTATCCCTCGCTGATATTTCAATTGAACCTCTGGCCTGAGGTGCACCAGGCAATTGAATAGGGTATCCCGTGCGAAAAAGTGTATACCCTTCGGGTTGCCACTACTAAACACATATGTCCATACATATGTACGTATGTACGTACTATGTCCTACTCTACTCACTATTGGGAACCGCCTGTCACTCCTGCCTTAGTAGTCTGCTTCAGCTTTCAAATATGCGCTTGTGTAGGTTTGTCACACGCTTACATGTCAGAGACTTAAACATATATGTACGTATGTACATTTGCACCCAGCAGTGAAACCCCGAACTAGTGAACCAGTGAAGTTAGAACTAGTTCGGAACTATCGAAACGGGGATGAAGCGAGGGGCTTGTTTACTTCAATTATACAAATGAAATGCTTTTTCATAGTTTGGAAATACAAAATAGTTTTTTTTTCAAAATTTCAACACCTTGGGACCTTCTGGAATCTAACCATAATAATGCTGAGTTTGAAGTACACTTATTCGAGCAAATTTTAATTCAAATTGAAAACACATTTCTTTGAAAATAATTTTAGTTCGCTCTACGAACGGAGAACCAAAAACTCTGTTTGAAAAAATCACATTACTTTTTTCGTCTGTCGAATATGTGAAGTTTTGCTTAAAAAATACATACAAACATATATAAGGTGATCCATCCAAACCGTGATTTTTTTTTAATTTTAAATAAAACACTTAAAATAGAACTATGCAGTTCGGAACTTCCTAAGGCGTCGCCGTGTTAAATTCGCCAGTTGTTTGCATGCAAAAGGGATTCATGGCGAACCAGTAGTGGGTCTAAATGTACTAGAAGCACACCAGTGCAGAACTAGAGATTTTCCACACAGGGTATGCAAGTACATATGTGTAATTATGGATGTACAACCCCAATCGACGCGATGGCGCAACTACTACAACGGACGACTAATAAGGGCAAATTATGACAGCCGATAGGCCCTTTCGCATTCAATTCTTTTTTTGTTTTTTTATGCACAACATTTTTTATACATTTTTTTATTTTAGCCTTTTGTATTTTATTTTTCTACTTACAATTGCAGGCAAAAAAAATTGTATAGTTGCTGTGACAGTGGCGAGGCAAAAAGTCGCATGGCGTTGCACGTATCCCTTGCCACAGCTCCATGTAAGTAGGTAGGTAGGCACTGTCATACTTTCATATACACACACATGTACATACATACAAACATATATGTAGTATAGTGCATTATTTTATGTGTGCAAATACTTACTTATGTACTTACTTATATTATCGCATGTCCCTCTTATGCTGACTATTCATGTAATTCGAGCCTCCCGCCTATTTGCACCGCTTCGTACCAATCGCGCCAGCCCATGCCGTTTTTGTGTGACTCGCTGACGGCTTTGATGGGCGTGTTTTCTGCAAAATCCTCATGCAATTCGCAGCTTGCAATATTGCGCGCACGTCACACTTGGTGGTGACCATGAAGGGAGTAAGTAAGTAAGGGCGCGCGAGCAGAATTATTAAAACAGCAAAAAGTTTGTTTTATTAAGAATTTATTTCCGACTTAAAATATCGGAATTCCTGGGCGATCCAAAGCTTATGTGTGTACTATATGTAGATATATGTGTGTTTGTGTGTGAGTTTGTCTCACTTACGCCTGCCCATCGCCACTTTGACATGAACTCCCTCGGCGCCTACCGCGCTTGGTTGGGTAAATGTCTCTGCGTCAGCGTCGTTCGGTGACTTTGGGCTTGTCCATCTCATTGTCAACATTTGTCCTTTGTCGCTTTCCGGTGATGGTCTCTTTCGGCTACGTATGTATGTATGTAGGTAATACCTTCTACATACATATGTACATACATAGTAAATGTGTGTTGTTCTTGTGAATCGCTGAGCGTCGTCGTGTCAAGTTCAAAGCATTAAATAACTTGGCACATTGCATGACAGACAGTGCCTGCAGCAGCTAAGGCGCAATGGCCACATCCCCCCCCCCCAACCACACGCAGTCAACTTTTATCCACTAATCGTACCGCTTCGTTGCGGCTGAAACAAAGCCAACAAAAATCGCACTGACGCATATAGCCAGCAATCAAGGTAAAGGTAAACAGTGAGCAGTGAACGTAACATACATACATACATACATACATATGTTTTGTGGTAATAAAATAGAAGTTCATATGTTGCACATTCATGTGTGCAAACCTTAACTACTATATTTATAAATACATATTTATATACATACATACATACTAACAAGCTTACATAGTTAACAGGAATGCTTTCATTATTTATCGTACATACATATTTAGAGGTACTTACTTATGTACACTTATGCATACAAATACACATTTGTGTTGTTATATTCATTTTGTCAATGACAATGCCCTCCACTGTTTAATATTGTATAATACTTACTAACTACATACATACTAATTCGCATACATATATAGATATATGTGCCCAGTACGAAAAAAAACTAGTTTAAATATGGATGTTGAACTAGCTTTTTAACCCCCACAACTAATTGCAGATCTGATTTTCTTGCTTGCAACGAACTGTTTACTTTGACATTTGGCGATGTCCTAGAAAGCAGTCAATTATCCGGTTCTGCATTTGAATTCAACTACTTTAAAATGCATTTGCCTTAAAGCACTTCAAAGTCAGTATGTTTCTTTTGCAGATGATTTTTCAACCAATTTAAAATAACTTAGTATTAAATGCTGAAATAGTTAATTGCCCAAAGTCAGATGGTGTTTCAACTAATATTGAATTATTTGCAAATATACTTATGTATCAAAAGTGCAAGCATTTGGTTTATCTCAAGTAGGCTGCTAGGTGATTTATACATCAATTTGAGGTTAGTTGCTACATAAGCAGAAATAAATTACTTTTTCTGGGGTAATTGGTTGAGCTATGCCGCACTGGGTATGTTTGCAGTTAGTTATTCGAGTACTTTATATTCGCATACACATACATATGTTTGTGTTTGTGTATAGGTATTCTTATTTGCTCGCCAATTGTATGCGAATGCCCTCACAGGTAAATAGTTAACTTGCAGTCGTACATACATACATAAAGCTGTACTTATGAGTTGAGGCGCAGAAAAATGAGGAAAGTGTAAATATTAATGCAATAAATAATAACAAAAATGGCTGCCGCAATGGCGTATTGTAAGATGATATGCCATGTCACAATTGTTTAGTCACTGCGAATGTTTGTGAGTGCATATGCAGACACATATGTATGTATGTTCGAATGTTTGTACCCTCTGGGAAAATAGGTAAGCACCTTTCGAGGTAAGCCATGTTTTCTTTCAGTTTTTAGTACCAAAATTGTCATCATGGCCAATGTCACCTACTAGTAAAGGGCAAAATGAACACCTCCGAAGACACATTACATTGTCAGTTGCAAAATAACGTGCAGCCGAAGTTATTTCCAAGCACCGAACTACTCCGAGCGACTGCTCTGCATTACACGTAACTTACTTTGTAAAGCGGCTCAGAAGTATGTCTGATACCAAATGTACATTCTAAATTCCTACTTACATAAGGCGGCCATGCCTTTGTAAAAGTAAGGGACGTTCGGCAGGGAAATGGTAATGACTGCCAGGTGAAGAGTAAGTTGCTAATAAGGTATTATTACGTGCTCCTAATTCCCACTGGGTAGTTACTATGTATTTGTGTGTATTTAGTTGCTGTCTGCAAACGAACTTTGGCTCTTTCCGCGCGTCCATGTTCAAATTTGCAGTGGGGGAGTTTCTCAAAGAAAGCTGTGCACGTTAACTTAAAATGTCTAAATAAAGTCCGTAAAGGATATTTTATTCGGAAAACAAAGTATATCGTTAGCTAGATTCCTAGCCTTTTGTATGCGACTAGCATGACGGGACAATGAGAGTCAAATTAATAACTACGTATCAACGACTGAGTCAATGGATCTACCCATCTCGGCAGCCAGTTCGAAAACGCCCTATCTCAAGAACGCCCCTATCTCAGCTGCTGATTCAAAAACGCCCTATCTAAACATTTTTCAAGTTTCCAATCAAAGGCTATAAATAAAGGAGATAGGGCGTTCTTCAACAAAATTCTGAAGTAGGGCATTCTTGAAAAGTTTTTGAACTGGCTGCCGATGTAGGCCGATTTTCCACTCAGCCTTCGATATAAAAAAAGATAAAAAATGATTTGCGTTTACATATGCAACTATTTAAATTGTGAAAGCTTTACTCAAACTTTTCGAATAAACACCTACATTTATACCCTAGGGTGTCGCAGAATATAAGAGGAGATTTTTTTTGCGAAATTTGATAGAAATAGCCTCCGTATTTTATTCCTTTTACTTTTGGTCAAAATATCATACATATTTATTTTAAAGTTTCATTGCTGGAATGTGCCAAATTGTAGTTGAAACTAAGATTAAAAAATTTTTAGGCTCGGCAGGCTGGTTTCTCAAGAGAGAGATTAGTAAATAAAACCAAAGTGCCTTTTTTGATATTCATCCATTAAGTACGGATTCCATTTCTTCCTTATATTTAGAACAATTACGAAACCCTACTGCGGTCATTGACAATTAAATTCTGCCTCAACAGAGCATTTTAAAGCCTTAACATAATCAAAACTACACTGAGAAAAGAGTTTAGTTACGTCAACTTATTTGGGTAGAACCTACTTCCCAATATATTATTATTTTTATAACTGTCTTCAGAATTTCTGACGCTTTTTCCGATTTTCGAAATTTTTTAAACATTCTCAGAAAACCCCCCCAATTGTGGAGTGTTGATATGGGGATTTCCAGTGGCTCAGTATACAGCCAAAAGGATACTAGATGCTTATAGGCAAGGATTACCCGCAAATAAATAGTTTTCTTAATGTCTGATCAATTCGAAATCACCCGAATATGGGTAATAACTAGCGAAACCTGCAAATGGGCGCCTCGCTTAAAGAAATCGAAGGCAAACGAAATCTGCGACTCGAAAGCTACGCAGAGGATCGCAAATTATTACTTGACAGCTTTGGATTATTGTGGACCAAATTAGAACCCCATTAATGCATACATAAGTATGCACCAGCAAATAAGATTTGTTTCAATCATCGAAAATATGTATCAAAAAAGCAGCAGCGTCAACCAAAATCGAACAAACTCTTCTTCTTGATTGGCGCTGTGACCGCTTAAGCGACATCAACATCAAACAAACTCAAAGGCATACAATGTGAAAAATAACCGTACCATATAACAACAATTTTAATGTGTTCATAAGGCTTCAATTTAACTGGCCAGACTGTGTATAATCGCAATGAATGCAACAACAAACCAGTAATGGACACAAAAATTACGGCAATAAGCACAAGAATGAGTAAGATTTTAAGCTGCGAATGATGATGCGCGCATGCCACAATGCCCCATCACAGAAACACATGCTCGCCACACACACACACTCACATATGTGCATATGTACTAATACATGCACCTTTCAACTGCGGGAAGGTGATCACCGGTCCGCGCATTGTAAGCAATAATTCACGCACTTGGTGGCATGTGTGATTAATCGGTGCTTCACATGTATAAATCATGGTTTCGAGAATTTTTGGAGCACTTACTCACGCACACGCACGCACATGCAGTGTTCGCTATAATCACATTTTGACTGCAGCAGCCCAAACACGTTGACAAAAGCCCAAGCGCCACACCGTAGACCGCATGCGCGTTGCATTCAAATGCGCAATGTTGCAGTAAGTTGTTGGCGGTAGCGGTGGCGGTGGCGGTGGCTGTTGGTGGCACTGACAACATCACCACCGCATTAAATCCTATTAACTGTGAATTTATGACCGTGCGAGCGGCGTGTGCAGCTCAGTGAAAACGCCAAGCGCGCGCGGAAAAAAAAACAAAGCGAATCACAAAGCAGCAAAAATCATTGCGGGACACGAGTGTTGCAAGTTGATTACGGCAGTCGCTGCAGCCACAGCCACAGCCGCCGCAGCAGTAATAACACTTTTGATTTTTAGGAGCCGGCGGCTCACTAGCTGCCTAATTGCAGTAAATGTTGCAAAAATTATTACAGTTTTTATGATTAGCTGCGACTACGGCAGTGGCAGCACCAACAGCAACAGCAACAATAATCTGAATACATACATATGTATAACAGTTTATTATTTATGTTTACATGTTTACCGTTGTTTTAAGCGCATGTTGCAGCCATTAAAGTTGCACTTGAAAACGTGCAACACGGCGGCGCAGCATACATTTCCATAAGTGGATTTATGCGTTAAATTAATTGCCCGCCGGCTAATGCCATGTCCGCCGCGCTACAGCCTGGCATCCACGCTGGCCTTTGCCTAGCCACGGAGGCAGAAATTTATTCATTTTCCGGCTAGTATTTGTTTTGAGCCATTTTTTTTTTTTTGTTTATTGTCCATAATACATACATTAACAACATTTCATGCTGTACTGAGCAGGTTAATTAAAGCAGCTTAAAATGTTCATACAGCTACAAAAACAGGCAAACATTCATACATACATATGTACGTATGTATGTACATTCAAAGCTCGTACATTAGGGAGAGCTGAGCTTTTAACTAAGTGGTCCAAGGATTGAAAAAATGTGCCTCGCTTTGATTTCAAATTCCAAAGAATGGAAAGATCGTCAAATACTAAATACAAATGCAAGATCGATTTTAACCCTTAATTAGGCGCATGAAGAAAATCGTACAATTAGTCGCATGGGGTCCCCAGTCACCCCAATAAAACTTTTGAAAAGAGAGCGCGAGCACGCTCCAAGCACTCCAAGACATATTTTTTTCTCAACTTGAAATGGCCTTGACCCCATGCGCCTTAATAAGGGTTAAAAGATACTAAAAAAATGATTTAAACCATTTATAAAGCGAAACGTTGAACCTAGAAAACTAAAAGGATTTTTCATGCAAGTCTTTGCCCATTTAACAAAAAAAAAACCTCTAACATTTTCGTTTTTGTTGTACGTTAGGCTCGTTTTCAAACTCTTTTTCAAATCAGCAACAATTTTGTGGTCTACACTACACTTTGTCCCATTGAAAATTGACTCGCCCTTAAGTTAATGTTCAAATTAAATAAAATTTTATTTGCTTTAGGCGCGCAGTGCATTTATCCAATTGTTGCTAATTTCTGTGCCATTTCACTTAAAATACACGCAGCGAATTTACATTGGTTTTACGACGCTATTAAATTTTTTAGTTGGCTTAAAATGTATTTAGATTTATACATACATACATACATACATGCACACATACATGTTTAATAAAATAATTAATAATTACACTCACATGCGTACATATTTGCATGCGATTATTTAATAATTTGATGTAATTGATTTACAGTTATGTGACTTTATGTCCGCTGCATTTGTTGATCAAAAGAGAAGGGTAAAATTTGCTCGTTTAAAGTTAGTGAAAATCCAACTCGACATGGCAAACGAATCATTGCAATGGTTCAATGGTTACATATACATATTTAAAGAATACATTTTATTTTATTTTAGTTATTTCATGTATCTATATATTGTATGTATGCAAATACATATGTATGAATGAATGAAATGATGTTTCAAAATTTCTGCACTTTTTCATGCCGTTGAAGTTGTCATGACGAGGGATTATGTATTTCTGCTAATGCCCGTGGTTTGCAAAATAATGGAGGCTTCGGAGTCCGCAGATCAAGCAACGTTTTACTCTTGAGAACTTCAGCGAGGCCCAGCATGCCTTCCGCAAAGGTAGTTGGGTTGAAACAGCCCTGCCCGGGGTGGTTGGGAGTAAAGAGCAAGCAATGAACTACAAAGAATATGCGCTGGCGGCCTTTTTGACCTTTTAGGACTAGACCTACTGATCACTCTTGCATCGACAATATGTCGAGCACCAGATAATAGCTCCTTGCCCACCCTGTTGTGGAACCTCGTGCTAAACGAATTCCTGCTCCGTACATCGAAAGCCGCTAAGGTCGTTGCTTATGCGGATGACTTAGTCATTCTGGTCGTGGGGTAATTATCATGGTCAGCGAGATTCTCCAATCTGCAATTAGCGATCTGGCAGGGTGGGCATAAAGAAACGGTCTAGGGCTTAATCCCCCACTAAAACCGAACTTGTTCTTTTCACCAAGCGATATAAAATAGAAAAACTTCGAACTCTGTCCCTCAATGGAGCAAATCTTGAATTGTCAAAAGAAGCAAAGTTTGTGGGGGTTATTCTCGACTCTAAGCTTTCTTGGAAAAGGAAGACTGAAGGGCGGAGAAAAGACGCGCTCAATGCGCTCTACTCCTGCAAAGCTGCAATTGGAAAAGACTGGGGACTGCGACCGCAGATATTACGCTGGATTTATATGGCGGTAGTTAGACCTATTTTCACATATGGCGCGCTGGTATGGTGGCAGGTGGCTGACACCAATTCCCATCTACTCAACCTACAAAAGGTGCAACGACAAGCATGTCTATGCACAACGGGGGCAATTTACTCAACGCTCCAGGCGTCGCTAGAGGCCAGCCATAGACCCATGCGTTAAAATAATCGCAGCTAAAAGCGCTCTACGACTCAGTGCGTCTAACAGGCTGCGAACTCAAAATGGTTCAAACACATGTAGGGATAGGCGTGAAGTAACCCCCATGGGCCGCGCAATGGAACTTCGTGGCCTCCGAGTGAACTCTTCGCAGAGCTGCCTGTTTTATGTAACCTAACCTAAACAGGGCTGTTGCAGCATCTTTAAAATGCTTTGGAAAGGAGTGTATAAGCCAACCACGGTCTGTTTTTCGATAATTTATGCAACAGCAATACAAAGGCTGTCGCATTTGTAAGTAGAGTGCTGGAAAATATTTGTGTATAGTTCAGAAAAAAATACTGGCAGGAGTGATATGATTACGTTAATCTTTCTGGCTGTGTGCCACACATAGGCCGTTTGGAATGTAGGGAGCGCCTACAGGTTCTTGGCTCTAGTTCCCTAGACTCCTGGTTCTATGCACTTCCTCCATTGCAACAGTAGTGGGTGACCAGTTAGTAAATAATTTTTTTTTATATTTGTTTCTTTTTTTTTTGTAATGCAACTAGATTTTTAAGTTTGTTATTTATATTTCAATTGAAATAATTTGTCCTACTTACATTGATCTAACTTTAAAAATCCTAACCACCTTCAAGCGGCCTCGAACTTGCAATCCCAGAACCAGAACCAGTAGTCTGCGCGTAACGCCACAGCCGACATTTGGAAGAAAAGCAATTAATTGCGTTTTATTTTAGGCTTTGGCAATTCAAAGGCAGCTGTCTCTGAACGCTTAAGTTCTTCGAAAATGTCGAACTGGTAGGCACATACTAGTTTATGAACTAGTATTTTTTATAACTGGTTTAAGTTTTCACTGCAGGGTACATACATACAAATGTGCAAATTTGCATATAGTGTAACCGCTTCGAGTGACACTGAAGACAACTTCCAAGGCCTTCCCTACCACAAAAAACTTTTGCGTGAAATACTTATGCTGCAGTTTAAATGGCTAATTCTTTGCATTTTATTAAATTTAACAAAAAAGTATTCGCTAATTTGCAATCACCAGGGACTGTGTTCACTCTGCTGAATTTTACTAGCTGATATTGTGTGAGTTGAGTCGTTGGAACGCAAATGCATTACCGAAAGATTTGTGGAAAGGGAAAAATATTTGAAAAATTTCATTAACGACGAATCAAATCGTTAAATAGTTTCCTAACGCTTTGAAGGTTGATTGGATGCCAGTAAAACTTGCAGATCATTGCGTGAAAATACCCGCACACAAAACGGCATAAATCACATAATCAAAAGGCGCACGCATGCATAGAGGCACTCACACAACTTGACGGTGCAGCAGCAGCAGCTTTGCTTGCGCTTGCCATTAGATTCGTTACACATATCAAAGCCGTGAAGCATCAGCATTCGACACGCCCGTCGCAAGTTTGTTTGTTGGCTGCAATACTTAATTTTTTGTTTGTTGTTTGGTGTTGCTGCGTTATGTTGGATGCGTTGTGCGTGGACACGCATGTGACAGCAGTTGCGCAACACCAAAGTCAAAATCAAGAAAAGCCTAAAGGACGACGAAAGGGGAACGCCGAGTGTCAGGCGACAGCCGACAAGGAACGTTTGCTGCGCTTGCACTGCGCCGCGCCACGCCGAGCTACCCGAAAAATGGATGCGACCAAAATCATTCTAATTACGCATGTCCGTAGCGGCGCAGCCGGTTAAGCTGGCCTACAGCGAATTATGTATATTAAACTTCTCCGCTCAAATGCGGTGGTGCAGCGCAGATATGAAGAGGGTGAAGCGGGGCGAGAAAAGTCTGTGGCGCAACGAATTGGCATTGGTCACACTGAATATTAGACGAATTTTGATGGCATTAATTTGACGTCAATGCAGCAAAGCGGACGGACGCAGTTGAGCAGGCATGAGCTGTGGGGTGGAAGAAGAACAAAACTAAGTATGTATAGAAGGTGCTGTTGGTGATTAAATCACGCGTGTGCAGCTACAGTTGAATTGTGCGTCGTTGCAGTCGATTTGAATTCTTTACGCTGCACATGCGAAATTTTCACAGATTAACTCTCTGTCCGCCCCTCGCCCCTTTTCAGCATAAATTCACACATTTATGAATAAGGTTATGTATTTGTTTGTGTGCTTGTGCTATATGCCGCTTAATAAGCCATGATGAAGTTAATAAGCTGCTGTGACTGAAGCAAGAATTGGATGTTGCACGTAGAGCGAACGTGGCTAATGTGTATTTCATATATGTATGTATGAATTTGAACAAAATTAACGGGTGGGTACGGATGCATGTATCCTTCTTATCCTTACGGAGTAATACCCGGAAGCAATTTTGTCAAGTCCTTAGGTATTACAGAACAGCTCCTAAACAAGTGCAAGTAGTGCTTCCAGTGCTCCTTCTTGAGAAGTTAGTAGGCGACGTGGTAAGCAAATAAACTGACGAGTTTAAAAATTTGAAAACACATTTACATGTTGTGGCTGCAGTTGAGTGCGCAGAGATGTTCGCGATTATTTAATAGCTTTCAGGAAGGCCGGGTTCAAATCTTGTCGAAACTTATAAGTTTTTAATTTTTGGTATTGGTTTTCTTTAGTGCGAAAAAGCATCTGTGCTACGCATAAAAATAAGCCCTTCTATGAAATCGGAAACCTGAAGGCCTTGCAACTGGGCCCGTTTCATATAAAAAATAATTACGGAAATCATGCAGATGGTAAGCCCCTCTACATTTCAGAGAAAGCCTTCTGTAATTTCTTTCTACGCCTTCTTCTTTTTGCTGGGTATATTATTGTTTTTCCTAATGAATACAAAGAAAAATTTATTTTAGGAAGTAAATATACACTTGTGATCAGCTAATTAAGCCAGCAACATTTTGATAAATTTTGGCTATTTTTCTTTTGTTTAATTAATGTTTATTATTTTTCCATAAAAGTCTAGCTCATTATATAACAAACACCACATAAATCCAGATTTCAAAGTTTGTGCAAAAATTACGAAAACTCTGCTAAATTTCAGTTAGATTTTCAACTTTTTATTCAGATTTTTTAGAATTTTTAAGTCTAAGTTGCTAAAAAATCGCGTTGATTTTTAATAATTTTTTTTTGACTTCATGCCGCATTTTTTTCATACAAAAAAAATGTCGAGTTTATACTTGCACATTATTACCCTAGAATTTAATGGGCTAATAAACTGCACACTCAAAAAAATTCTAAAAAATCTGAATAAAAAGTTGAAAAATTAGCTGAAATTTGCAGATTTTTCATAATTTTTGCACAAAGTTTGAAATCTGGATATTGATGGTGTTTGATATATAGACTTTTATGGAATAATAAACATTATAATTATGAACGAAAGCAAAATAGCCAAAATTTATCAAAATGTTGCTGGCTTAATTAGCTGATCACAAGTGTACATATGTAGTTCTAAAAGAGACTAAGTCGAATACCAAATTTTTAAAATACCATGGATATTATTAAATCAGCCATATATTATTATTTGTCGCAGATAGGGTTATTCCCTCGAAAACCCATTCGAAGAACAGTCCATATGCGTGCTTGTCTCAGGAATGAGCGTTTTCCTGCCCATAGACGATAAGTAAGATATTTAAGCAACCAAGCCATTGAGTCTTTATCTGAAGTATGCTTTTACGGCTAATAATTCTCTGCAAAGATCTGGCATTAAGTCTGTTGAAAACAGTTGTCATAAATAACAGTTTGAAATCGATGTGTATGTAATTTTGAATTTAGTTTTAAAATTAATCTAAATTAAGAGCAGTTCACCGTCAAACAGATACGATTACAAAGGGTAGCTGTACAGCACTATTGCACATAAATTGTGTACAAAAACAACTGAAGCATACTTGTGTTTATTCTGGGATCTAAGATTAGTGTATGTGTATATACTATATGTATGTAGATTAGGGTGGTCCAAAATAAGTAATGTCGGAATTTTAATGCTCTCACACCTTAACACTGTTCTATATCGAAACATTTTATTATTATATTTAAATCAAAAAATATTTAGAGGTCGCTGAAAGCGCTCAAAGTTTTCCAAATATTTTATAAAGGAAATAAACAACCTTCCGTAGAAATGGTATGATTCCTGAAAATGAATATTTTCCTGGTTCTCTTCAGGCGACTTCCAATAACAGAATCCATTTGTTTATTTAACCATTTTTTAATACTAAAAATTTTTTATTCATTTATTTGTAGCATTTTCTGGCATTTTCTAGGGGTTTAGCGGACCTATAAAATATAGTTTACTACGTAAAAATGGTTAAATAAATTATTGGAAATTATTACTGGGGTCTTCTGAACAGAAACAGAGTTTTCTGGTCGAAAAATATTTATTTTCAAGAATTCTATACCATTTCTACGAAAAATGTTTTTTCTTTTCTCTAAATATTTTTTGATTTCAAAATAAAAAATTTGGGTATATTTTTTCAGTATAGAACAGTCCTAGGGGGTGAGAGCATACAAATTCCGACTTTACTTTTTCACATGCATTTTTGGACCATCTTAATGTAGATAGATACTATGTACATATTTACGCACGAATGCATGTAAACATATTCATTACTGTTGTTTATACGTACATATGCACATGTATATGTACATAAATATGTACATACATATATTTATTCTATTCATAGAACATTTAATTATTTGCGCAAATCTCGCTTACAAACATAGCACCACTGAATATCAACAAAGACCGTTTAAACAAAAGCGAGCGAAATATATCTAGCAAACAAACATAAAAAATCGGACAGCAACACAAATAGAGAAACATCAATAGTAAAACACAAAATGCTAAAAAAACAGATACGAAAAACAGAAACAATAAAAATTGACATTCTAGGAATTCAGTTCAAGCAGGCGTCTGCAGAGCAACGAAACCAGTTTTGGCCCAATTGTGCGTGTTGTATCTTCTTATAATCGCCTGAGTGGAACAGGTATGTAGTTCGGTGGATGGAGTAGACATTGCATCGATTTCGTCGGACTTTTTGTCAACGTTTTCAGTTTTGTTTCTAGGCTCAAAAATTTTTATTTTATTTTTTTAGTTTTTGAGGTTGCTACCAACAAATGCGTCAGGTAGCTGTGAACGCACAGAAGTCCGCAGACAATAGAAGAGCGAAAAGGAGGATATGGAGGAGAGGTCAAATTGCAGACGTGATAAATTTTCAGTAAAAAAAAATAAATGTTTGCATAAAAGTGTAATTTGAAGAAACTAGGCGAATAAATGACAGAAAATACGAGAAGGGATCGTAGATAACAAATGAGGATACATTTTTTTTGTATGAATTTCACATGAATTGAGAATTTGCAACTAAAATTGACGACGTACGTACATACATACATATGTAGTAGGTATGTTGAGCGGTGGCAGAATTGATCGGCATATTTACTTTTGTAACTAGTGCGTTAAATATTCAGCCCTATCGCTAATTCCGTGTGAATAAACCGTTCCCATAATTTAACATGCAAAACAAAAACCAATTTGGGGAAAATTATTTTGGATTTTCTTTATAATTTTTGGGAATATTTGTTTACGTGAAATTCGCTATAGGATAGTTTATAATTATCGGCATACGCATAAGTATAGCATAACTTTACGCGGCGTTGTTATAGGCACTTCATCCACACGCACACTTGCTCACTCGTTCATCGAAAATGACCTTCAATAACTGCCATCAACAGGAAATGCGTGCAATGCGCGCTTGAAAATTTTTAAAAACAAAAACGACCCACCACTTCTGGTCAAACACATGTATGCGTGCATATGTATGTATCTACGTATGTATGTATCAATAAAATACATTAGCTACATCAACGTGTTTGCATCGACGTCCAACATGTTGCATGCTACGTCGAACAAATTTTTTTTTTATTTACTTGCTGTTCGTATCTACGAGATACATTTTGTACCAGCGTTCCATCAAATGTTTGTCGCACTTTTTCGAACTCCATACTTCCCCTCAACATTTTTCGAAAGCATTCAATGTTTGCAGCGAGCATGTTGCATACGCGACATATTGAAATATTTTTAGATTGCTAGGATAAATTTAGCTTTTAGCAGCGCATTGATTTAAAAACTTTGTGAGAAACAAAAAATGAAGGCACAATTGCTCTTGGCATTTGAATACACATTAGGCATAAAATATCTATAATCAACTGCTTAGGTTAAGTTACTATTGTATTAAATGAAGTGTTAAAGCGTTAATTCAAAAACTAAGTATTTCTGCGGTAATTTATTGTACAATCTAAAAGCTTTATCGAAGTACAAAAAAGTTCCAAAATTTTATATGAATTCTGAGTTATATTTATGTAGGTAGAAATACACAAATATCGTGAGAAATGTATGTAGTTGTATCCCTCTTTTATTGATAGCTAAGTTAGGTTAAATGTTTTAAATTAAAACGTATCTGCTGCGATTTAGTATAACGACCCAAAAAAAAAATGCAGTTTCAAAAGCAAAAACATTTAATATATGTAAAAGAGTTTTACATACATCACTTTGTATGTAAAAGGATGCTGTAAATTCTTACATGGCCGCATAAAAAACTCAAATGAATCTACTCACAGCTTGGCTACATACCTACATAAGTGGGAGGAAAGCTAGAGTTGCTTGAAAAGCACATGGCGAAGCTTTCACTTACAGAACTGTTAAATTTTTTTTTATATAAAAAAATGTGTCTCCTAAAAGTGGCAACTTCTACACAGCCTCCTCCTTCTGCTGTATAGCGCCTAGCGTATTTTCTAAACGCATTGCTTTCTAAAAGTATCGCAACAGACTTCGGATGGAAAAACCTTAAGCCTTTTGAACGTAGCCATCATAAGTGTGCAATATAATTTCTTGGCTAAAAAATATTTACATATGTTTAATTAAGGTTTTTATTTAATTTTTACGAACAACGTGCTAAGGTCTTCCTTTTGTCATTTCTCTTAGGAATATTATTTTTTAAATAGGCATTCTAAGCATTAGTAACAATTCAAAAAGGATTTTGCTCTAGAATAATTTTTTTTTAATTTTTAAGTCAATGCAGGACGCCCAAAAATAAATATGTAAATGGATTCTGGAAGATTTAAGTTTTATTTTAATCCTGGCAAATTATACTTTTTTTACATACGAACTTTACTTTTTTTATGTACTTCGTCAAATAAAGCATATATTTTTTTTTTTAATTTAGCGGCAAAACATTCACCTAAATAAATAAAGGAAAAAATGTTAAAGGAATTTCACTTATTCTAAAAGAGGAAAAAACTATACATAAAATCATTTTTTGTCAATTTCATTGTAGCTTATTAATATTTTTATTTTAATATTTTTATTGAGCTTTGCACCACGATTTCGTTTATTAGGGAAAAATTGAAAAAGCAAAAAAGTCTAAGCGGTAGAAGTTATAGCAGCTATTTCGGAGATCACCACATCTCCTCATCAGACTCCTTTTTTTCTAGACTTCTAACTTTGCACATTGATCACGCGGGATCGATCCCTGCTGAAGTCTAGAAAAGAAGCTCAATAAAAATATTAAAATATATGCACATAAAATCGTTATAATATTTTTTTTTTGCCATAAAACTGGATATGACTTCGCCTCGTCCATACGACAAAGTACATATTACCGTCTAGCGTTAAAATCATTTTATTTTTAACAAATTTTAAATTACAAAATTCTAAACTAAACAATACAGCAGGAATTACAGAAACTTTGTTGCAGTGCAACATGGCGTTAAGCAGAAAGCCTAATCTATGTACATATACGGCGAATTTTACATACATATGTGTTGTAAGTGCATGTCAGTGTGGCCATGTTAGCCATTTTGAGGCTACCCTCCAGTACAGTTGGAGTCAATCGATACTTTTGGATCGCCGCTGCACCGACTCCTGGGTACGTAGTTACTATATTAATCCGTGGAATTGCGCATGGTAATGTATGTAGAGTCGAACCAGTCGGAAGCAGAATTGCAAAAAACTACGAAAAGGGGCATTCACAAATCACCACCGCCTAAGACATTTCCTTTGGAAAAGTAGTCGCTGAAATACACGGCAAGTAGACGATCGGTAATCGACTGATTTTACTTGGTAGCTACCGATTCATCAGTCCTGTAGTCGCTCCCCCGTACTGCAAGGTATATTTAGCATTTGAATTTGTGGCATAATCCCAATGCTTTCAGTGTATCTTCGTGGTTTTTTTCTGGCCCTTTTTTATTTAAGATATTCTTAAAAAAATTTGTATTGGAACTTATAAAAATAAGTAGTAGTCATACTTGAAAGCCTTAGTACAATCGCAGTCGACATTTTTGAAACTATATATTTTTTTTAATAATTTTTTGGCGTTGTACCAGTGTAGGTACTCTGGTGTGGAATTAGTGTTTTTTTAGGTTTGATGCTCCATATTTGCGTTTTTCTTATCTTAAACTGGAATTTTTTATGCATGCCTTCAAGTAATGCAGCTGTCATTAGCCTCATAGACAGTCATATTATATTGTGATGAGGAGAGTTTAAAATTTTTTTTAAAGAAAATCGGTTTCGCTAAACTTGTTGAGTTGGTATTAATATACTGACTTCTTTCTTACTTAATAGGTTATAACTTTTTCTAACCGCTTTGCAAAACCAATTCAGCTTGGCAATTTGTAATGATCTGGTCACACATCGGTACGTACATATGTATGTACATGCAGCCAGTTGCGTATGTGCATACGTATACACAGTTGCAATCAAACTTGTTCAAATCAGTGCTGAAATTCCCCTAAAACAACGTCGCATTATGCAAACGCTTCTTCCAACATTACCCATGTTGGAGTTCAAAACAAATTTTCATGGATAACCGGTTTTTCGCCAAACACGCTCGCAGCGAACAGCTCAGCTCGCCTGTGTTTTCTTCCTTCTTGAGAGAGCGTTTGAGTATGATTAGGTCGCACGCTGTCAAATGCAACAGCCAACAAATGGAGCGTCCAAACATGCTCGGACATCGCTACCACGGCCAGCAGCTACTAATAAGACCTACCCACCACCGACTAACTCGCTCCCAATGGTCACCACCAAACTAGTTTCACATCGCCATACGCGTTCCTGCAACCACAATTGTATAAGTATACTTTGTGACGCGTCTTTCTAACCCAGCAGCTGGTTAATCCAGCGATCTTCCTCCATGCCAACTTCGTTGCATTCGACACTTCGGTTTGGTACAATGTTTCGGCGCATTTCGCTGCTAGTTCGGTTTAATGTTTCGGTATTGTAAATGCCGCTTCACTTCGCCACACATCGCGCCTGTCGGCTTGGCTTGCAAATGTTGCACCACGTCCAAAGTCTCCTTCGTTCGTTTGCGCCTTCGTTGCCACTCTGGTCGGCCGGCCAACGCTTGTTTGTCTGCCGGCTGACTGTTGTTTTGGGTTGCTTCGCTGCCATTTGGTTGACTGGTGTTTCGTATAGAAGTTTTTAAATTGTTTGCCGTTGCAGCCAGTTGCTTCAGTTGGTCGTGAGCGGTCGTGAGTTGCTGATGTGATATTTGGTAAATTTTAGATCGGCGGATATTTTTGTGAACTAGCCAGTAATAATTGACGCAGTATTTGTCGTCGTATTTTACGTCTATAGCGAATGGAAAAGCGTGTTTACCCATAACCAGTCTTGTACATTGAGTCACACATACATAGGCACTTGTATGTACTTGAGTATACAAAAGTATCTGGTTGAATGAAAATTCGTTGCGCTGAGCTAAACGCGGAAGGCAAGTGCTTTAGCGACGGTAAAATGCTATTGCGGCTATGTTGTGTTTGAATTTTTTTTGAAGTTTCTTAAAATTGGAAATTTTTCAGTGAATTTGTGAAAAATAACAGCAAAATTCAAAGCAATAATTGAAAGTGCGTCTCGGCTTAAATTGCAGAGAACAAAAGAGATTTTTGAGAAAGAAAAATAATCAGATAAAATCACTTATTGCCGAATAACGATTGAAAGTTGTTACTAAAATAAAATAATAGTTTGAACAAAGTTTATAAAACGCTAAATTTCAGAGTCAAACGAGATGTGAACGTAAACTGCCAATTAACAAAAACAAAAACTTGAAAAACATCCTAAAACTGATGTCGAAATCTACAGCTATTACAAAAAAATTAATTAAAATACTTCGTTGTAATTTTCAAACTTAAGATAAACGAACGAAACGCAAATCAAAAGATTTACTCTTAGTTAATTACAACAAATAAGAAAGATTTTTTGACTAAAATTCATCTCTGAAAAATAAAAAAATATTTCCCAAGAACAATTTTAAAAAAAACATCATCTCTAGACACGGCTTCTATTAGGCTCCGTTCATGTAGACCAAAAAGTGTCAAGTACAAAAGTATTCAACTAAAAAGTGCAAAGTAAAAATATTCCGAAGGCAAAATCTTGAATCCTAAGAAAGCAAAATCAGTTCAAAGCCTTTCATAGTGCAAAACCAAACAACAAAAGAATTAAAAGAGAGCATAAAAGAGAACTACAAAAACACAAAGTAAATAAAAATCCAAAAAAATGTCCGCAAAAAAGGAAATCAACTCCACCCTAATGATGGCTTTTACCATCACAACGTTGCTGGGATTTATAAATGCGCAGGCAGTGGGCTCCAAGGATCTCTTCAGATGCCGCCAAAGTTGCTATCAAAAGGTGAGTGAGTATCGCATGACGATGACAAAGCAAAAATGCAAAGAAAATGAAGAAAAGAAAAGGAATAACGAATGCAATAATAAAGGGGCGAGGTAGAAAGAAAATCGAAAGGGAAGAAAAACTGGGAAAATACATACATGCATAATCATTGCAGTCATACAAATACATATATACATATATGGTAGAATAATAGTAAACTAAACAAAATAGGCCCTCAGAGTCACCGGCTCTTGTTTTGGTGAAATTTTCTGACTGCCTTAAAAATGTTTATTTTATTTAATTTAGTATCTAAGTGCAAGCGCCGCGGATGATATCGAAGACCGATCAGAGAGATTTAATCATTAAAAAACCTGCAGGGCAATTGCTCATTGAAAAAAAAACACAGTATGTATTACATTCTACATATGTATGTATGTACATATGACGGGAAGTTTATTACAAAAAGATAGTCGTAGCGTGACATTGGACAGATGACAGATAGCGGCAGTGGGGAAGAATAGCGATGCTGCCTCATGGCTCACGAGTGGTAGGAGATTCGCAGAAGGCCTTCGCAGCATACCATCGCGCATTTTGTTTTTTTTTTGCCGCCTTGCTTCTACTCCTCTTCTTTCGTTAGTAGCCGCCGCCACTGACTGACATGACATTTGACATTTGAATGGGACGCGCAATGCGTGTTCATGGTCGCTTTTCGCATTCTGCGCTTCTTCCAGCTTTGTGTGGCGGCAAATCATAAAAGCTCTTTATCCGCCACTGCAGCAGGGTTAAGGAAATCAATGTTGGTCTTGTCCGGCATTAAATTGAAAATGAGGTGGCCTCACCAGACCACTTTAGCTGCTTATGAGGATTGCTTATTACTATATTATGTTAAATATTTTTGCATTATTTCCAGTCGGAAGCATTCAGTGAGTTAGTGATATTTGGGTCTCGGAACCTGATGCAAATGCATAGTTTTACTGGGCATGTTCAAATCGAAATTGTTAAATTATCTTTACGAACCATGAAATTTCCTTTAAAATGGCATTCAATCGTTATTGCATATTTTAATATATTTTATAATAAATGCAAGTGATTTTTGCATATTTTTGCTTGTTTTTATTTACAACCGTTTAAATTTAGTGCGAAATCTCTTGCCAAAAAAATCACTATAATTTTTTCTTAAATATTCATCTGAATACCTTCTCGGATAGCCAAGCGGCCATTGAGGTACTCTCTTCTACCTAGTATATTAGATCTCAATTAGTGGAAAACTGTAAGAGAGCTGGCCTATATCTCTGATCAATACGAAATTAACCAAATATGGTTCTAGGGACATAGGGACAATTACGGAAAGGCGGTGGTAATGGGCGCTTCGCTCAGGGAGATCAAATTTATCACTCGACGGCTAAGCCGAGGTGGAACCGTGCAGGATCGTACAGTCGGCAGTTCTGGGTGTCTAGGTGCAAGCCATTCCTGCAGAATGTTTTAGAGTTAAGCTGCCTCTCTCTATAAGACGTACTGAAGTTCATTAAAGCCGCCAAATGTCTGTAGGTTGCACGAGTTGTGGAATCAAAACGGCAAATTTTCTCGAACTCTCAATGTTTCTATTTGCTCAAGATGGTATCTGACTGCTTGATTATAAACTAATTTTCTAAATAAATGTGTATTGTATTTTGAAGTGAATTATTTTCGTTATTTTTTTCGTTAAAATACATGTGCCGTTACAGTAAAATATTAGGAAAATATTTTTAATTGGATATTTTATTTGTTTATGGCGCGTATTTTCGATTTTTTAGTGCATGATATTTTGAGCCCTAGTGATATATGTTGACTCTTCAAAAGACAAGTTTTTAAATTATTGCTTAAATCGATTTATGGGTTGCATTTAAGAATGTATAAGACCTGGTTAGTCTCCCTGCAAAAAAAAAATGTTTAGAAATACATTAAAATTTAAAATAAAATCTAATTTGTTTTGTTTAAGACAGCAATTATCACAGAACCTTTGAGGCCAAGCGCCAACTTCAGGCCAAAAGGCGCACAATTAATGCAAATACTCCAAATGTATGTATGCACTAAAAAATATCAGCAAGTTCTTTTCGGTGTTCTACGAGACATATGTATGCATGTATACTTACCTATACCTTCATTCATATAACCTCCCCATGTAAATAAGTAGCTAAGGATATAAAATTGTATACCAAATTTGTTTTTTTTATAAATAAAAAATTAATGGCGCTTTCGCGTCTGCAAAAAATGTTGCCTATTCATTGCCCGGTTCTTAGTGTTTGTGCTTAGAGGGAAATGAGAATGTAACATTTTTCGGTAGAAACGAAACAGTCATAAAATACAGTGATGATTATCAAGATCATTCAAGAACGGTTTAATTTTGCATAGAAGTAACAAAACTGATATACAAATTTTTAAATATTACACTGAGAAAAGAGTTTAATTACGTCAACTTGATATATTTCTCACAAAACAAGATTTGGTGATAGTTACGTTATTTGGTTATAATTTCCGATTCTTGTATTGAAAGAAATATATTCAACTGACTCTTTTCTCAGTGTATGTAAATGAATTAACAAGACTCAAAAATATATTAAAACATTTATTAAAACTTCCTCAGTAAAAAAAAATTTAGTTATGTCAACTATGTAAATAAATATGTTTCTCTCAACACATGATTTAGAAGCTATAATAAAACCCGCTTGCCTGTCGAGGATAAGCCTAAAGTTTGAAAAAAGTACTTCAGAATTCATTCGAATATTTAATTTTAAATATTTGAATGATATCTACTACCTACCAAGCAATAAACCTTACTCGTTTTTGTACGCCTGTGAACAAAATAACATTTTAACACACGGATGCCCGACAAGGTCCCTATACCGGTTCGACCTAACCGTCGCAGCCTTCGTGATTTCTATAAATGGTATGTCTAAAATCTATTAAAATAGCCTCTTAAACGATTCTGAGATATCGGTCATCATTATCGTGGGAATGAGGTCATTATCGCGTCAATGCTCCACACGGTTCGCAGGGATCTTCTAGAGATCTTCATGCAATTTATTCAAAATATATATACATATATATACATATTTAGTTAAAAAAAAAAAACAATTATACGACTCGCATCCCATGTTGGTAAGGAGGGTCCCTGGGGATATTCACGGACATTGACCGTGTAGAGAGCTGTCGGGCAACAGATGCTTAAAGAGATGTCTGAATCTTTTTGTTCTAAAGTGTAAAAAATTAAAACATTTCTTGTGCAGCACTTTTTAAGCAAATAAAATATGTAGTTGAGTGCAGTTACAGAAATTAAAAAAATATATACATATTTTAATATCTACATACGTATGTATAGTACATACTTATTTAATTAACAATTATTACAATAAGCGAAAATATATTCAAACTGCCAACGAAAATGACAACAAAATTAATTTGTAGAGGCAAGCAGTCAGAAACCTTGACAACATCCTGCTACAACAATAATATTGTATGTTTTGTTGTTATTTTAATAGCTGTCGTATAGCCATACCATACGCACTTACATATATTCCATGAAAAAGCAATTAAAATTACGCCTTCGCTTCGCTAGGGACTGCCTCTTACCTACATACATATGTACATAACAACTAAAACAATAGCAACCACAAAGTTGAGATTATGAAAATCATAAAATTTAAATATACACGTTGGTGTCAAGTTTTTTGCTATTTATTGCAACAACAACAATAACAACAACGTACGCATTGCAATCATAAAAATTGAAACAAGAGAGGCAACATAGAGCAGTCAGCGACAGCTACATAGCTACCCGCAAACAATTCTGCGTCCAAGGTGCACCACATTCGGGTAGCAAGTAACTATATAGCTGGGTAGGCAAGCAGTCAGGTCGTCAGTCATTCAGTCCCTTTGCCCACGAAGCCACAGGCGAGCTAGTGATTACCTAGCCAAGCTATTACATACATACAGTATTGGACATATCTATAGCACCCCCCTTTCAAAGCGATATTGTTTGCCTCTTATGTTTAATTATTTGTTTTTAAGAATTTTCAATTAAAATACAGTTCATTCTCCAACAAAACCCATATAAAAACCAATGTTTTAAACTTTTTAAAAGACCGCAAAAAAGTGCATCAAACTTTCCCTTAAATTGCAAACTTTTTTCTCAGAAGATCTAGAATTTTTTTGAGTACACAGTTTTATAGCGCATTCAATTTTGTCCAATAATGTGCAAGTTTCAAGTCGCTAAAGATTACCGTTGATTTTTTAGAATTTTTTTTTTGTCTCATTTGCTTCCATATATGGATTAAAAACAATTTATTTTTATATGACAAAAACCCGCAACATCCTCGGCGAAAAAAATTCTAAAAAATCAACGGTAATTTTTAGCCACTTGAAACTTGCACATTATTGGACTAAAATTGAATGGGCTATAAAACTGTGTATTCAAAAAAATTCTACCGCTTCTGAGAAAAAAGTTTGAAATTTGGGTGAAAATTTGTTGCACTTTTTGCGGTCTTTTAAAAAGTTTTAAGCTTGAGTTTATGTGAGTTTTGTGAGAGAATGAACTTTATTTTAATTGAAAATTCTTAAAAATAAATAAATAAACATGAGTGGCAAACAATATCAATTTGAAATGGGGGTACTATTGTATTGGCCAATACTGTATGTATGTCTGAGAAGTAAAGCAGTAAAAATCGTATTACACTTTGAAATACAATAACTAGTGTGATGTGGCATAATAAATTCGCATATTTTTCATAGTAAGCTGAAATTCTAGAATAAGTCAAGCAAGCAAAGTAATAGATACAAATAATAAGAAGCATAATTTGAAACTTGGAGTATGCATGTGGCTACCATTCTTATTTCTAAATAATACATTTATGAAGAAATTGCAATACAAAATTAATTATAAGCAACTAACAATTTGTGTCAGGTATTTGCAGCAAAAAAACTTATATAAGTAAATAAGGAAATTAGATGCAAGTGAAATGCAATACACTAAAATGGGGATGCGAGTAGCAATACTTAATACTTAATAATACCTGATCATAAATATATCTAAGTACATATATGTATATGTAAATATGTGCATATGTATGTATGAATGTGTGTAGCGTTTGCAGCACAGCGGGTAAGTAGTCAGCGGTGCGCTTATCAGGGCACAGAAGAACGCCACTGCAATAAATAATCATAAAAAAAATGATATGCTTTTATTGAAATACAAAATAAATAAATATGAGCTACATTGCTAAGCATTTGAGCAGCCGTGCGCGGTGGGTTCACTGACTGACTGCTGTAGCCCGCTGAACCGCTCGTGCCACATTAACCGCATTCGCATTCGCGCTGATAGCGCAGGAAAGCTATAAAAACAAAAACAATTTCAACGGTTGCACTATCTTTTTATTTTACTACAACTCGCTTGCTTGCAAGTTTGTATGTATGTACATATGTAAATGTATGCACAGCTCCCCTCTGTTAAAACATAAAAAAATTCTAAATTACAAACTACAGCTACAAAAGCGCACTGGGGGGGAGGCGGGCACTTTGCGATGGATACTAATGAGCGTGCAGCTAAGTGCTGCTCGTTGAAGCTTTTTAAAAAAAAAAAACGGATAGTTTTGCTTTTGAAATTGACTATGCACATAATGCTTAATCTTCTTGCTCGCTGCTCGGAATGATATCGCTCTCAGCACTTGGCGGTTTCCTAATTTTTTATCACACTTTTTTACATTTATTATAATTGTTTCCAGTTAAAACTCCTTCCTTCCGTATTTAGTTCTTTGCTGGAAGTTCAACGCTAATTTCATCGTGTTTTTTTCTAATTGCAAGATTTTTTTTTTTTAATTTATGCACCCCCGTTAAACTTTTTTAATTACTTCAACGTAATATCTTTAAACAAGTAGCGAGTTCGAGCTCATTGTCGCTAAGAAACCTAAGGAGATTTTTTCTTAAATAGGGGAGTTCCTCAGCGGGGGAATGCATAAGAAAGCTAATTTCTTTAATTTGACTAGGAAAGGAAATTTTGTGAAAGGTAAAGTCTACATTTAAAAACTAAGTTTGATAGATTCAAAATTGTATTAAAACACTAAACAAATAAAGCACACGGCAACCCTTGCTTACAACAGAAATATATGCCCATTCCATTATTTCTTGAACAAAAAGAGTGAGGCAACAGGCTGTGAAGTATCAGATGTCAAAATTCCTTGGACACACGTACGAAATAATGGCAATTTTTTTCTCGACCGTTTTCTTGAGAGCTGCATACAGGCCTTAAACCGAAACATATTCATTACCAATACAAAATTTAATTGAAAATCTTTGCATATAAATAGAAAGTTTTTCGGAACTATTATTATGTAAATACAAACATACATATATGTATGTACGCACATACAAATTAAAAAAATCGAAAATGAAAATTAGTATCACTTTTATGCTGCTCCAAAATAAACTACCGTAAAATTTTAATCCACCTCATTAAGGCTAAATTACAAATTATTCACTTTTAGCTGACCTCTCGCGTCTCATTCGAAGCGCGGCCGTTCTTATCGATTTTTATTTTCGAACTTTAAACAAGGCAAGCTCATAAACACGCTACATACATTCATATGCAACACTTACCCATGCATTCAAATGTTGCACATTGCAATCAATTCTATGCTATGTTATTACGTTGATAAGTAATCGCTAAATACATACATAGCTTGTCAGTTACGTTTGCTTTTGTGTTGCTCATTGTTTTTTTGTTGTTGTCACTTTAATTACAAGTTAGCTGTTGTAATAGATGTGATTGTTAGTTGTTATTATTGTTGCAATTACTTAATGCTTTTGTATGTATGTATGTATGTATGTATGTATATAAGTATGTACAAACATAATTTGTCGGCAACGCCCTGCCAGAGGCCTACATTATTAAGCTGCTATAAAAATAAACAAATACACATGCACGTACATATATATATATCTGTATGTTTGTATGTATGTATATGCAAACACAAAACTAATCACTTTGATAAGCAAAGGCTTAAGTAAGTATGCGGGCTTCGTATTTGTTGGCAGCCTACAGTATTTGATTTGCCACATATCATGAATATATATGTATGTATGTACATATGTATGCACGCACATATACTACTCATAAATATACAAATTTATTTGTTCACATGATTATTTATTTAGGCGCACTTCCACACATTCAGACATACATACAAACATGCAGCATAAATATGTAGGCGATAATGTGACTGCCAAGCACTTTCTGGTGTCAATTTGGCTGTTGTCACTGCATTTGCGGCTGCTTGTATGCACACATAACGGGTGATTTTTTTGAGGTTAGGATTTTCATGCATTAGTATTTGACAGATCACGTGGGATTTCAGACATGGTGTCAAAGAGAAAGATGCTCAGTATGCTTTGACATTTCATC
>NW_016165277.1:0-28209 GCF_001687245.7 Rhagoletis zephyria | reverse complement strand
GTTAGCACGGCGACCAAGAGGTATATTGCGCCCATAGCCTTTTACTGTCCCTCATCTCACCCCAGATATCCCAAAAATGTGAAGAGGTATTTACATAGAGTTCAGCGAATGTATGAATTCAATACTTGGCCAAAGTTGGCCTAGATATCTCTCCCGTCTTCTTGGCACCGCCTTGCCCGCGCGATGCAGGTGAAATGGCATCTCCCCGAATGAATCAAATAAGCGATATAGGTTTTTCGACCAGATGCCCAGCTAATGCAGTTGACTACTTAGTCTACTGTGATCCACCAGAATACCTGTTAATATCCTTAGCCTCTCTTTGGGAGTTCTATAATTGCCCTGTACCTTGTAAGGTTTGAGCCTCCCAGTAAGCACTCAGCCTAGCATAGACCTGCAGTATTGCGCGACTGCTTTTTATTGAGTCAAATTCTCTCCCTCCTGAATTCTTCCCTGATTGTGCTATGCCCGACCGCAAGGAAGGGCTCAGGTCTTATGTTAGACGAGGTGGACGCCGTTCTTGCCAGACGATCCGTTACCCTCAACCCCTATGTATCTTGGTAGGTAAAATAGTTGGATGGTGTTGTACTTCGACAGGACGGTAAGATTGTCGATGCTCTCAAGGACCAAAGAGTATTTGACCAGAAATGATGGCAGGGCCCTCAGTGCCGCCTGGCTATCCCTCAATAATAGGATTTTCCCACTACGATAATTCCTACATAGATTAATCTTAGCACACAGCAATGATATAAACCTACTCCAGAAAGATGCTTATCTAAAATAATACAAATAAGTACATCATTAATGATATGTATAAACGCATTTAGGGCAGTACTGAAAATTACACTTAATGACAAACTTGTCTTTAATAATATTAACTTATTATCCGTTAGCATATAGGCAAATGTATCGATATATTTATCAGCGATTAAATCGATAACTAACTCAGAAATATATTCATAGTTCTATCGACAATAAAATGAAATTTATCTATGTTGGTTCTGATACCATTCGAAGAATACACCGATAAAAAGCATTGAATTTTGGAATTAGGTTATTCTGTATTACCAAACCGGAAAAGGCTGATGATGCGCTAGCAAAAAGCTTCGAGCAAATCCGATCAAATTTTTAGTTAACTGGCCATTTAATACTCACTAACATGCGAAGGAAAGTAAATACTCCTGTGAATCAGAGCTAAAGTAGCAAAGATCGCAGTGGGACTGGAAGTAGTAGAATACACGTACGGAGTCCCAACTGATGTAGGGACATTTGGCAGCGCAACATTTTTCTTTTCAAAACAATAAACACTAAAAAATTTTAAAATAATAATTACAAAGTAAACAAAAGCAAAAATAAAAAAAAAAACAAAACTAGAAATATGAAATTAAAAAAATATTTTTATTTTAAAAACAATGAAATATAAAAAATATAAGAACATTAAGTAAAATAAAAACATATTTTAAAAAAATAAAACCCGACAATTAAAATAAAANTTTTTAAAATAATAATTACAAAGTAAACAAAAGCAAGAATAAAAAAAAAACAAAACTAGAAATATGAAATTAAAAAAATATTTTTATTTTAAAAACAATGAAATATAAAAAATATAAGAACATTAAATAAAATAAAAACATATTTTAAAAAAATAAAACCCGACAATTAAAATAAAATGAAATAAAAAAAAATCCTAAATATTACATAAATGAAATTTAAAAAATACTTCCCTTTTTACTACAAAATATATAAATAAATTTTTTTTAAATTTAATTTAAGAAAAAAATTTGTAATTTTTATAAATTATATGAAATTAAAAACAGTATTTTGTTCAACAATGAAATCTAAAAATAGAAAGAAATTTAAATCAGAAAAATGTCAAATAAAATATGTAAAGAAAAATTAAATACGTTTCTAAAGGAAGGAAAAAAAATTACTTTGGAAACAGTGAAATCTTGAAATTAAAAGAAAATTACATAAAGAAAAAAAAGCGAATTAAAAAAATACTTTTCTGAAAATTAGATTAAATTGAAAACAACTTATTCTGTGTAAACAAAAAAAAAAACNTATAAAGAAAAAAAGCGAATTAAAAAAATACTTTTCTGAAAATTAGATTAAATTGAAAACAACTTATTTCTGTGTAAACAAAAAAAAAAAACATTAAAAAATACGTTCCTGAAGATCAAATGGAATTAAAAAGACATATATACGACTATTTTTCTTTTTCGTACAATTAAATTAAAAAATTAAAGAAAATTAAATTAAAAAGCAAAAAAATAATTAAAAATCCGCTCCCTGCGCCACAATATGTATCCCGATATCTAGATAGCAATATGAACGGATAATAATCGTATATTCGGATAGAAAAACTAAAGAATATTTAGCGGATATTCGTATATTTACCGGATATTCGGACAGAAAAATTAACGAATTTTTAGCGAATATTCGGATATTATTTAGCTAGATATCTGTATAACAAAAGAGAAGGGATATAAATGGGATATTCCAATTTTATACGTATACACAAATAGCCGAACAAATATCTGAATATACGGATAGTCCCACCTCTAATTCACCTGACTTCTTTTTCCAGCTCCAGGCCTTTACTATACATAAACAACATACAGGACAATGGTTTAATTTTTTATGGTGACGTGGACACCAACTCCGGCCCGAACTGTCTGACGAATTGTTAAAATGCCGTCCTTAGACCGGTGCCAATTATAAAGCTAAGCAGTAACCCTCAGCTACGTCAGGCATTAAGTGATCCATTCGATTCCATTCAGTTCAATTCCATTCCATTCCACTTCTTTACATTCAATTCCATTTTCTTTCAAACATGCAATACAATTATCTTAAAGATGTTGCAAAAATCTCTTTAAAACGGTTTTTACATATACTTTTCTTCAAGTGTCCTACAGCCCTGCAATGCTTTCAACCAGTCGTATCCCAAACAACAACACCAACTATAACAAAAAATTAAAGCCATGAAAAAGAGAGTATATTACAAGGAATAAAAAAAGCGGAGCAATAAGAAATCGAACCATATTCAAATACCGACGCTCGCTACGGGCAGCACAGAAAAACGCGCAACCGCACAAGGCGCATGCAAAGCGTAACGGCCGCAGGGCGCCTAAATTTCAGAAAAGCCTCACTTTTATTACCAAACAGCGCATATTTTTCTAAATTTCAGAAAAGCCTCACTTTTATTACCAAACAGCGCATATTTTTTCAGAATTACGACGATTATGTAGCTGGTGCAGCAGGTTTTATTTTTTGTTGGTGTTGTAACTATGTAGCATGAAAAATAAGGCAAAAGCAAAGGCCAGTGAAAGAGAAAGAAGAGTAGAGCAAATAAAGATATAGTTGGCAGGCAGACACAGCTAAGCAACGCAGCTTAGTGGGAGTTTGAATTTCGTTATGAATATTTTCTGCAAATACTTGGTGTTGCAGTTGTCTGGTTTATTTTTAGTTTGTTTTGTATTCTGCTTCCTTTTATTCCAGGCTTCAAACCATCAGTGTACAACAGCTAATAAAGCACCATAGCATTGCTCTTGCCATTTTTCTTATTCAGATCTCTTTTCTTATGCCATACTGCTTGAGTTTGTATGCAACTTACAACTTTTGTTGTTGTTCTTCTTCCAGAAATTTTTTGATTGATTTTGGCGTATTGCGCAATAGTTATATAGCCTTACTATAGTTCTTAGTTGTACTATTTTTACTTTTATTTTGTGTATTCTTAGCATATTCACACTGCATAGTTGTTGTGACTGCCAGCATTTTTACTTGTAATAAAAAACGATTTATGTTTCTCTCAAATCGCCCAGCACTTAACCTCAGACTTTGCGTCTTTCCTCCTGCATACTCAAGTCGCTGAGTGTGCTGCTTAAGAGCAGCTCTTATTCTCCTATTTCTTTTTCTGCTTCTTCTTTTTCACTTTAATTCTCACCGCGCCATAGCCGTAAGACGGTAGCAATATTGCTTAATAATTGATACTTTCGCTGGCCCAGCCCCCTTCCACTTGCAGAGTTTCGATTTCGCGCTCTGCTCATTTGCCGCCACAATATTTAAGTACCTCTTTCGCCATAGTTGTTGCTTCAGAGTTTATTAGCTGCAGTTGTTATGTATGTATATTCTTATTTGGTTACTGGTCATTCCCTGGAATTCAGCCAATTTTATGAGTCATAAAATAATTTTTAGTTGCATATGTATGAATATGTCTGGCCACCGTTTGGGCGAATAAATGCGTAGTTGGGTAGGCGCTGCTTCTGATGTTTGCATTTAAATATTTGCATTCTTATGAAAATATGTATGCACAACAATTAATCCATCTACCTTTCATTAGGTGCGCCGTTTTTTTTTTAGCCATTTTATTACTTTTTTAGTATTTAGTCTTATTTTTTATTGTTGTTAAGTGGCAGTCTTTCTAATTGACCACCGGTTTAACATGTTATTTATATATTTTTGATGTTTATTAATTTTTTCTGTGAGTGCTTAAGCCGCCAATTTAAATTAAGTTACTGGCTTAAGAGGAATAGTACCTGGCGCTAGGCATAAAAGATTAGTGGAAATGTCCGTAAGTAAAAATCTGATATAAGGGCTGTTAAAGAAATAAAGCGGGTTCATATGATTGGTCAATGTGTCGGCGCATAAAGAAAAATATAATATTCTGATTTCGATTAAGACACGTACATAACAAGGCAGCATGAGGAATGGGATACGAGTAAATAAAGACTTCCAGAGCCCCCCTCGGATATAAAATCCAAATAGAGATAAAGTAATGAGCCGTAGTGGGAAGGAATTAAAGCACTTTGTAGAAGAAGCCCGTAGTCCACAGAGGAAGAAAACCCTTTGGCTAAACGTGCTCGGTGCGATTCTAGAAGTTAGTAAATAAGTTAGCTTATAAATACTAAATGAAATCATACAACGAAGCGAAGTCATCACGACAGCTCTGATGGAAAAAGTTACATGGGAATGCATGAGGCGGATAAACACACTCTCTTGTTTGCTTAATCGGAAACTGTTTGGCTACTTAAGTAATTCTCTTGTCTGAAGGATTAGAGTGAATAAGATGAGTATAGTTGCTTAACAGGGAAATTTTGTCAACTTTCTTTGAACTCACTACAATCTTTGTCAATTCTCGAAACTATATTGCCTTTCAAATGTCTAATTAAAAGATGTAGTTAAGGTTATCTGTTTGTCGTATGCAATAAGTTTTCAAAAAGTTAAAAGAAATCTAAAAAATAGATAGCAGTGCGCATAGCGGTCGCCCTATGGCAGGCATTGACCTACGATTGTATTTATGCTATGAAAAACAGCTTCTCATAAAAATAAAATCGCCTTCCGGAGTCGGCGTAAAACTGTTAGTCCCTCCCTTTTTATAAATATTATATAAAACAATTAGTAAACAACCAATAAAAATGATGTGCCAGCAGCAGAGGCTTTCGGCTGATTAAAAAAAAATGTTTTTTCCTTTTTATAGAAAAGAAGATTAAATTTAAAAAATTAATCAAATTAACTGAATGTTATTATAAAATATGATTCTTTTTTAAACAAAAAAATCTAAAAATTAACAAAAAAATTAAATAATAAGGAAAAATAATAATTAAAACATAAAAGAAAACATTATCTAAACTAAAAAAATTATCCTATTTTTAAATAACATTATCTAAAAATTAGGAAAAAATTAAAACTAAAACGATTGAAAACTTTAATAATTTCTTAAAAATTAAATAAAATATTTTTCTTAAAAAAATCAAATTCTAAAAAATTTAAGGAAAATTTATTTGAAAAAGCAATGAGAAAAAATAAAAGTTTCTAAAAATTAAACGAAGCTTAACAAAAATACGTTTCGTCAATTTTATTTTTTATTTTATTGTTGCGTATTAATATATATCTCAATAGTGTTATTGAGCTTTGTACCACGATTTTGTTTTTTAGGAAAAATGGAAAAGGTAGAAGTTATAGCTGCTATTTTATGTTTCTTTTCAAAACAATGAAATCTNGTGTTATTGAGCTTTGTACCACGATTTTGTTTTTTAGGAAAAACGGAAAAGGTAGAAGTTATAGCTGCTATTTTATGTTTCTTTTCAAAACAATGAAATCAAAAAACTTAATAAAGTTAAGTTTCTAAAAATTAACTATTTACAGTTAAAAAAAATTATTTTTCCTACTTAAAACAATAAAATCTAAAAATAAAAAGACAAAAATATTTCGAATGGCACTCAAGTGCTTAGCTCACTCGGCCATTGCGACTGTTGGATGAGCAAAATGATATTTATACAATTGATTTCTGTCAAAAGAGCTTTTCACCACGAAAGTTGGCAAGGAAGCTTTTTTGTTCATGCTCCAGCGTCAGGTTAAGAGAAGCGGCGGTGCTTAAAGCGAAGTTCCGTAGATGGCTGATGTTCACTCCGGAGCAAATTCCATGCAATTGGGAAGGAAGTGCTGTGGTGATTCCACCTCATCCTTCACACAGCTACAGCATTAGAGATACATGACGATATTAAGACGTACTGCGTGAGTTCCTAATGGACAATTTCCGTTGATTAAGCATGTGAGAATAGGAAGCTAGCGCTTTTTAGCTGCACAAGACCCCTTGCCTTGCCCGTGGTTAACAACCGGCCAGAAGAACCTTGCCAATTTGCATTCAGGTGTTTTTTCCGGCTATAAGCCCACCCGTCAAGGAACAGGCCACAAAGTTATCAAATGACCACCTATAACTTCTCCGCCCGACATGCTGGCCTCGATAATACATGCCTAGCCAATTCCTCTTAAAATACCATGAGCTATCTCAGCGCTCTGATTGCCGCCAGGCTTCATCCATAAAGATATTTATTCTCCTCTTGGAGAGATGTGTGTGGAGAAGGATCCGTTCGTGGCCAGCCTCAGAATGTTCCGTTTCATTTCTTCTGGTAAAAAAGTGAAGCTTTGAAGAACTGCAAAGTGCTCGTATGCCAGGTTGGATGAAAAGCCTGCGATTTTTAGCCTATTGGAGAAGCAAACTTCTTTTTTATCAGCGCAAAAAAATTCGCGATTCAAGCGTAGTTTCGATGTCTATAGCCGCACTCGGAATGGATATCAGGCCAGACGCAAAGGGGCGTTTTGCTGGTAACCCTCTTCTGCCATTGAATGGCCTCAGCTGTAATCTTTCATACACTAGACGGGGGTAGCTGCAACGTACGTAGTTCTGGTTTTGAAACATTAGTGTTTTGAAAAAAAAGCTACTAGGCTATGGTCAGAAAATCACGAAATGTTTTTTCTCTAAAATGTTATAGAAGATAAGGTCTGCCGTACTTTTAAAATAAATCCATCTTCTTCCTATTTAAATAGAAAAAAAGGTACCATGATCATAGCAGTGTCAGTACTAAGAAAAGTTTGTCGCTTAAGTCTTCCGTTCTTCGCACAAAAAAACTTCCAAGCAAATTAAAGTTTCAATTACCAGCGTCGCTATAAGGCCGCATACTACGCATAAGCAATTTATCGTTCATTTAACCTTCAATAAGATGCTCCCTGTTTGTTGTTGTTGCTTTTATTGTTTCACTTTCGAACACAACGCAAAAGCAAATGGAATTCAACGAGAAATTCCATGAAACTTAGCATTCCAGGAATACTTAAATGCTTGACCAGCAACAAAAATGCAGTAAAGCACACGCGCAGTGCTAGCAGTGGTGGCAACAACACCAAAAACAGCAGCAAAAGTAACAACAACAATCACTGAAATTATAAACACAGCGCAATAATAATACGAAAGCGGGATAAGCCAGCTAAATAATGTAGGGGCTGCGAAGACCACAAGTTGCAGTGCAAGTGCCGTTGTGGCAGAAGCAGCCGCCACCAACACAATAAAAACAACAACAACAACAAGGATAGCACTTAAAGTTGCAGCAATAGCAAGAGCAGCCACAGCCGCATAATGATAGGCCATTCTCAGCTGGCTGCCGGCAAATTTAACAGCACGTGTTGTTGTTGTTCTGATGGGTTTTTAGTGGCCGTTGTTGCTATCAGTTGGCTGTTGCTNCAGGCCAGACGCAAAGGGGCGTTTTGCTGGTAACCCTCTTCTGCCATTGAATGGCCTCAGCTGTAATCTTTCATACACTAGACGGGGGTAGCTGCAACGTACGTAGTTCTGGTTTTGAAACATTAGTGTTTTGAAAAAAAAGCTACTAGGCTATGGTCAGAAAATCACGAAATGTTTTTTCTCTAAAATGTTATAGAAGATAAGGTCTGCCGTACTTTTAAAATAAATCCATCTTCTTCCTATTTAAATAGAAAAAAAGGTACCATGATCATAGCAGTGTCAGTACTAAGAAAAGTTTGTCGCTTAAGTCTTCCGTTCTTCGCACAAAAAAACTTCCAAGCAAATTAAAGTTTCAATTACCAGCGTCGCTATAAGGCCGCATACTACGCATAAGCAATTTATCGTTCATTTAACCTTCAATAAGATGCTCCCTGTTTGTTGTTGTTGCTTTTATTGTTTCACTTTCGAACACAACGCAAAAGCAAATGGAATTCAACGAGAAATTCCATGAAACTTAGCATTCCAGGAATACTTAAATGCTTGACCAGCAACAAAAATGCAGTAAAGCACACGCGCAGTGCTAGCAGTGACGGCAACAACACCAAAAACAGCAGCAAAAGTAACAACAACAATCACTGAAATTATAAACACAGCGCAATAATAATACGAAAGCGGGATAAGCCAGCTAAATAATGTAGGGGCTGCGAAGACCACAAGTTGCAGTGCAAGTGCCGTTGTGGCAGAAGCAGCCGCCACCAACACAATACAAACAACAACAACAACAACAACAACAACAACAAGTATAGCACTTAAAGTTGCAGCAATAGCAAGAGCAGCCACAACCGCATAATGATAGGCCATTCTCAGCTGGCTGCCGGCAAATTTAACAGCACGTGTTGTTGTTGTTGTTATGGTTTCTTAGTGGCCGTTGTTGCTATCAGTTGGCTGTTGCTGGTTTGGCTTTGCTGTAGCAATTGCTGTTGGTGGTTATTGTGGCGACACTATAATTTAAATTTCCCATGCCACAGATATTTGTCCAACCAGCATCAGACCGTCATCTGCCACCACTACTACCAGCAACAACAGCGGCGGCAGCTATGGAAGCAACAACAAAAATGATACCTTACTGTTTTTAAAGGGTTCGGCGTGGCAGAGTTTAGCTGCGTTAGTTTGCGATTTAGAGCGATATTCCACCTTTGCTCATCGGCTGTTGCTGCTGCTGTTGCTCTATACTTTGTTTCTGGCTTTGGGCGAAATGTTGAAGCCTTTGCATCACACCCGCTGGCGTTTGCGCAGAGTGCAGCAGCTGCAGCTTACTTTAAGGCATGAGGAGTTGAAGGCTTTTTTGTTTATGTACGTATTAACTATTCGCCGGAGAAATTTGAGCCCCGCAGAGCAAAACATTTAAGCTGCCAGCATAAAAGTGCGACATCCATAAAAAAGTTTGCTTTCAAATTTTACGCGTAAGCCGAGTAGCGAGTGGTCATGTGGCGTCAAAAACAATGTTCAGTTTTTGAGTGTCATAAAAATGTGTAGATTAGCATCTGTTGACTGTATGCGAAGGTGAAAAAGTGAGAGGAAAGGATTAGTATATGTATGTATATATGTATATAAAGGTATACGTAAATAAGTATGTATGTATGTAAATAAAAAGTGTTTTTTGAGCACTTCACGCGCATATTGCTGCGCAATTTCATCTTCGGCCGCCCCACAAGGGGGAAAATGGAAACAAACTAGTCTACAGGTCTCAATTTATATCAGATCTTAATTCGCTGTTTGGTATGTAAATAAAAGCTGATGGAAGCCGATTTTTGAGAAAGAATTTCAAACTTTTTTTTAATTTTTTCATAAATTTTTTTTTTAGTTTTTTTTTAAGGAATATATTTTGAAATATCCACTTATCTCTACAACATATACTTCACTTAGTAAAAGGGCGCCTCATAAATAATTTCAGGTAGTACAAATTAATGTAATTTTTTTGTTATAAACATCTAATTGGCCATTGTGTGCAGATTATAACATTGACTATTTTTCGTCCAATTATATGTTTGAAAAGGGGATATTTATTGACTTTTAAAACTACTATATACATTTATTATTAGACTTAAATTGTTGGTATTTTTTATTGAGTAGATTTAAAAAAATTCCGTTTTTAATTTTTCTAATTTTGGCCATCGCTAACTTCAAAAATTTCTATAAAAATTGCTAAAGATGTAGCTTGTTGCAAAAAACACAATCAATTGCGAACAAATTGATATCTTGCTTAATAAAATCGGATACAAATTTTCGAAGTTAGGCAATTTTTTTTTAATACAGCCCTGAATATATATTATTTATGCATTGGATTTTCAGATCTTTTGCACGGTGTGGCTAAAGAATTCTTTAATATTTACTCAAAATTGATATCCAGGATAGCTTTTGACCAAAAATTTGGTATTATATACAAATATTCCTTTTTTAAAAAGCCAAAAAGAATTCAAATTTATGGTAAAACAAAAAAAAAATCACATAGGTTTTCACGAATCAGCTCCCGCCGATTGATAAGAAATTTCATCAGCTTTTTAAAAAAATTAAATCGGATAATAATGGATACCTATAGACAGCTTTGTTCACGATCACCTTCACTTTCCCCAATGTGCGCCCTTCATCCTGCGTGTTTACTTCTTCTATACAATAAAATGATTTTCGCGAAAAACTATTTACCATTTAGAATGCTACAACTAGTAGCATAAAAACGTTACATTATTGTAAGCCAACAGATATAAGATGGACATCGGTAGACAGACTGGGTTCCACTCCATTAAACTCAGTTTCGCCCTGCTTCCACGTATGGGAGAGGAATAAGCACCTTGCAAGTGCCAATTCTGGGTATTTTTAAAATCTTTAAGATCTTACATCATAGCACCTTGAACCAAATTAAAGCCGGCTGAGTTATGCATTTCCGGTTAACAGTTCAAAGTTGCTCAAGAAATGTAAAATAAAATTATGCTCGGTGTCTTTCCTGGACTCTTCAACACAGGCTCATCAAAGGTAAGAAAAGAGCAAATCTTAAGCGGTGGTACTGGGGTACCCACTTGCAGTAATATAAATAGTATTTAATTTGAATTTCCTAGGACCGGCTACTTAGAAATCTAACCTGACTGTTTAGAATGAAGAACCCGTATCTGTTAAACAAAGTAAGGACAGACGTATTCAGGATAGTAACAACCATAACGGGGCACAAGGCAAACTTGCAGCAAGAATAGTATTTCTTAGAAGGTATCGAAAAAAATGCCAGCATTTCCTTTGTGACCTTTCGGCTATTACATGTAAAACACATACAAAGATATATAACTAGTAGCTCAGCTAGTGGATCTATCGGGCGTTGGTGAATTCATCAGTTCTNACCAGCAACAACAGCGGCGGCAGCTATGGAAGCAACAACAAAAATGATACTTTAGTGTTTTTAAAGGGTTCAGCGTGGCAGAGTTTAGCTGCGTTAGTTTGCGATTTAGAGCGATATTCCACCTTTGCTCATCTGCTGTTGCTCTATACTTTGTTTCTGGCTTTGGGCGAAACGTTGAAGCTTTTGCATCACACCCGCTGGCGTTTGCGCAGAGTGCAGCAGCTGCAGCTTACTTTAAGCCATGCGGAGTTGAAGGCTCTTTTGTTTCGCGAGCATTTATGTACGTATTAACTATTCGCCGGAGAAATTTGAGCCCCGCAGAGCAAAACATTAAAGCTGCCAGCATAAAAGTGCGACATCCATAAAAAAGTTTGCTTTCAAATTTTACGCGTAAGCCGAGTAGCGAGTGGTCATGTGGCGTGAAAACAATGTTCAGTTTTTGAGTGCCATAAAAATGTGTAGATTAGCATCTGTTGACTGTATGCGAAGGTGAAAAAGTGAGAGGAAAGGATTAGTATATGTATGTATATATATATATGTACATATAGGTATACGTAAATAAGTATGTATGTAAATAAAAAACTGTTTTTTGAGCACTTCACGCGCGTATTGCTGGGCAGTTTCATCTTCGGCCGCCCCACAATGGGGAAAATGAAGGTGGTTGGAGCAAAATAGTCTACAGATCTCAATTTCTATTCGATTTTAATTTTCCGTTTTGAATGTAAATTTCAAATTTTTTTTTCATAAATTAAATTTTTTTTTTATTTTTTTAAAGAAATATATTTTTTTGGACAATCCACTTAGCACCACAAAATTTATTTCACTTAGTAAAGGGGCACCTCATTAAAAATTTCAGGTAGTACAAAGTGATTGTTTGTGATTTTTTGTTATAAACATCTAATTGGCCATTGTGTGCAGATTATAACATTGACAATTTTTCGTCCCATTACATATTTGAAAAGTGGACTATTATTGACTTTTAAAACTACTATATAAATTTATTATTAGATTTAGATTGTTGGTATTATCCCTCGGGTAAATTAAAAAAAAAAAAATCCTGTTTTTCATTTTTCTAATTTTGGCCATCGCTAACTTCAAAAATTTCTATAAAGATTGCTAAAGATGTAGCTTGTTGCAAAAAATACAATCATTTGCAAAAAAAATGATATCTTGCTTAATAAAATCGGATAAAAATTTTCGAAGTTAGGCAATTTTTTATATGCAGCCCTGAATATATATTATTTAGGCATTGGCATATTGCATGTTGTAGCTAAAGAATTGTATAATATTTACTCAAAACTGATATTCAAAATAGCTTTTTACCAAAAATTTGGTGTTAAATACAAATATTTCTTTTTCAAAAAGCCAAAAAAAAATTCAAACTGATGGTAAAACAAAAAAAAACTCACATAGATTTTCAAAAATCAGCTCCCACCGATCGATAAGAAATTTCATCAGCTTTTTAAAAAAATTTTATCGGATAATAATGGATACCTATAGACTGCTTTGTTCACGATCACCTTCACTTTCCCCAATGTGCGCCCTTCAGGGCAGCACGATGATTTCACCAAATAATCTAGAATTTACATAGCTCAAAATATGTTTTCCATGACAAATTCATCAAATTGGCGCCGAATTGAGCTAACTGTACTCTGGGCAGTTCGAAAGTACTGCAACAAATCAATTAACGAGCACCATACGCGGAGATCTGCTTCGGCCAATTCGCCCACTTTTCTTTTCTCGTGTTTGTCATCTACTATAAAATATAGAACAACCACACAATTTAATTTTTTACTTATAAATACATAGAATTAAAGTGAGGCTGTTTTACCTGCCAACTATTGGTTTTCTGCATAGTTTCATCGACACCATTTTGCAAGTTTTTTAGAATTTTATCTTTCTATGTTCAATTTCCACATGAATAGCGCCTTAAATAATCTCAACTGTTATTTTATTTCCTTCGATGACTTTACGGTCTTCTTTTACCTGTAATACCCAACGCTTCACAGTCGGCTCTAGTTTCTACTCCGTCAGTAATGTTTTAGACATCAGAGTGGATATTGTAGGTCGCACGATCAGATATCATGACGACCAGTTATCTATGGCCTGGGCCGAGAAGAGTTTCCCATTTTAGTCTATATTTGATAGAGAGTGCTCTAATTTTCCTAACATGTAATAATTATATGTACCTTAGGCTGAGTTGTAACTGGCACCTAGACAAAACTGCTAGTAAGACTACTCGCGTCCTCTAGGGCTTGAAAAGACCTTTTGGCCGACTCAAAATTAGTAGAGTCACCAAAAATTTTAGTTAGAACAAATGGGGAAACAAACTTATGTTATACTCCAAAGGACTTCATTTCTCCCTCCAACACAAGATAAATGAAAACTTGTGCAACAACAGCTCACTTGTCACTTGTAATTCTTAATTTGATTCTAATTTTTGTTGCAGTTGTAGGTCTGCGGGGCTCTTTATTATAAAAACGAATTAGGCGGATAATTATTTTGGGAAAGATCAACCTGACTCTTGGGTAAATAAATCTGCTTTAGCAGAAAAATACTAGACTAGAATCACAATTTNGAATTAGGCGGATAATTATTTTGGGAAAGATCAACCTGACTCTTGGGTAAATAAATCTGCTTTAGCAGACCAGAATCTCAATTAAATTTTTTTCATAATTCTTATCCCTCCTCAACTGTTATAGAAAGAGTAAATCTTAGGCAATCTTATTCGCTTACATATTCTAATATANCCAAATAATCTAGAATTTACATAGCTCAAAATATGTTTTCCATGACAAATTCATCAAATTGGCGCCGAATTGAGCTAACTGTACTCTGGGCAGTTCGAAAGTACTGCAACAAATCAACCAAAGAGCACCATACGCAGAGATCTGCTTCCACACAATTTAATTTTTTACTTATAAATACATAGAATTAAAGTTAGGCTGTTTACCTTTCAACTATTGGTCTTCTGCATAGTTTTATCGACACCATTTTGCAAGTTTTTTAGAATTTTATCTTTCTATGTTACAATTTCCACATGTTCAATTTCCACATGAATAGCGCCTTAAATAATCTCAACTGCTATTTTATTTCCTTCGATGACTTTACGGTCTTTTTTACCTGTAATACCGAACGCTTCACAGTGGGCTCTAGTTTCTACTCCGTCAGTAATGTTTTAGACATCAGAGTGGATATTGTAGGTCGCACGATCAGATATCATGACCACTACACCCTTTTTCCAAATGAGCCAAAGAAGCGCTTCACATTTCCTCAGCATTATGTTTCCATTATGCGGTTTTACCTCAGATCACTACAATTCTTTATGGGCAGTCTCTAAGCTCAATGCCAGTTATCTATGGTCTGAGCCGAGAAGAGTTTCCCATTTTACTCTATATTGGACAGAGAGTGCTCTAATTTTCCTAACATGTAATAATTATATGTACCTTAGGCTGAGTTGTAACTGGCACCTAGACAAAACTGCTAGTAAGACTACTCGCGTCCTCTAGGGCTTGAAAAGACCTTTTGGCCGACTCAAAATTAGTAGTCACCAAAAATTTTAGTTAGAACAAATGCGAAAAGAAATTTTGGTTATACTCCAAAGGACTTCATTTCTCCCTCCAACACAAGATAAATGAAAACTTGTGCAACAACAGCTCACTTGTCACTTGTAATTTNCTCGCGTCCTCTAGGGCTTGAAAAGACCTTTTGGCCGACTCAAAATTAGTAGAGTCACCAAAAATTTTAGTTAGAACAAATGGGGAAACAAACTTATGTTATACTCCAAAGGACTTCATTTCTCCCTCCAACACAAGATAAATGAAAACTTGTGCAACAACAGCTCACTTGTCACTTGTAATTTTTAATTTGATTCTAATTTTTGTTGCAGTTGTAGGTCTGCGGGGCTCTTTATTATAAAAACGAATTAGGCGGATAATTATTTTGGGAAAGATCAACCTGACTCTTGGGTAAATAAATCTGCTTTAGCAGACCAGAATCTCAATTAAATTTTTTTCATAATTCTTATCCCTCCTCAACTGTTATAGAAAGAGTAAATCTTAGGCAATCTTATTCGCTTACATATTCTAATATATAATTTTCTTGGGCAATTGTTTACTGCCCAGCTACTGGTCTTCCGCGTAATATTATACATTTTTTTCTTACGCTTTTCGTACAATTTTTTCCCGAACCAAACACACACATAATGCCCGCCTTGGCAATTTCTAAACCAGAAATTGCTTTTTAGCCTAAAACCAAACAAAAAACCACAACAACAACAATGCAACACAAAACAATAACCACTAGAAAATAAGTAGCAAAAACCGCAAACAGCTACTGTGGCAACCACAAAATTTCGCTGGAAGAGTTATGTCGGCGAAACAAAAAACAAACACTAANAACACAAAACAATAACCACTAGAAAATAAGTAGCAAAAACCGCAAACAGCAACTGTGGCAACCACAAAATTTCGCTGGAAGAGTTATGTCGGCGAAACAAAAAACATAACAATAACAAAAGTATACCGCAGCAGTGTTGCGCTGAGACGCGAAATTCACGCTGACCATTAGTGCGTGATATAGATCGATATTGCTGGCGGTGAGTGGTGAGTATGTGAATGTGTGTGTGTGTGTGCTGTCTTGCCTGTCTGCTTAGCTGTAGATGGGTAGGTGCGCGCGCGCACAGAAGCAATGTTGCACTTAGCCTAATGCGGCTCTTTGCTGCTGCTGCTGCTGCCGCTGCGTCTGTCTTCTACCGCTGTGCTCCTTAACTGTTGTTGTTTTTGTGGCTACCTCATGAGCGTAATGATGGACTGCCAACACGTTGCCATTGCGCCTATTGCACATTTTTCATATTCAACCAAAAGCAGCGCGGAGGCAACAGCAACAACTCAATCAGCATTTCAGCAGCTAACTTCATTCTTCTGCTTGGCTGGCGCAGAGATTTGCTTGCCACCAATATTTTAGTCTACTGGCCACCGCTGGCAACAAACATAGCTGTTGCATACACATAGCCAAGCCGCGACTACTGTTATTTTCGCTGCAAAAACAACTATCGATATTACAGTATTCTCATACAACACACTGCTGCTGTTGGTGTTGTTGTTACCAGCCACCGGCGAACGCCTCAGTAGCAACAGCTTCGATTATCTTAATTTGCGTGCGAAAGTTTTAAGTCAAGCGCGAGCGAGGAGTGCAAGCAAACATAAAACAAAAGCAATGAAGCGACTACACAAAAAGTGCAACAACCACACACACACAAAGTGAAAAAACAATAACAACAACCAGACAAAAAAAAAAACAAAAAGAAGGTAATTTGAATGCTTTGGCAGTCGCCACTCGCTACTCGAATTTTCCCATGACTTGGCATGGCGTTTGAGTGCTGTTTTCTGCTGCTGCCGCCGCTGCCGCCGCTGCAACATGCGTGCTGACGCTTTAGCTGCGGGTGATGATGTTGTTGTTTTTGTGTAGCATTTATGTAGCATAGCATGGCATTGTTGCCGACTTCAACACGCTGCAACCGGTGGCAATTAGTTGAAGACAAGTTGAACTAATTCGTTTTGCCTTTGGCTTGTCTGACCTGCGGCGGCGGCAGCGGCGGCTGCTTCGCCACTTTTTTTCTTGTTGCACTGCCGTTTTTCATTTAATGTTTTTCGTGTGCATTTACTGTTTGCTGCTGCTGCTGGTTTTATGTGTGTTTTTAGCCTCGAAATCTGTTTGCTCGCCCGATTTTTGCTGTGCTGATTTTCTGCGGCCTTTTACACGCAGTAACCGTTTTATCGGCATTTTGTTGGCGATTTGGCCGATTTAGCTGCTAGAAAAAATTTCCGTTCAAGTACAAAATGTGAAGTGGCGGCAAATGCGTGCGTGTTGTTGCATGTGTAGCAGCTGTCAGTTGCCTGCTGGCAATTTACCGTTTCAATGAGTTTTTCTAAGGTTTCAGCATAAAATGCATACGCTGTTGTTGTTGTTTCATGTTTGTTTGTATACACGTGAACGGTATTTAGTGGGTGTGGCAGAAATTAGAAATGTGTAAAACGGCTGCTTTTGGCTTTAGCTTAAATAGCGTGTAATCATCTTAAAAGTGGGAATTCAACAAAAGACTTAAGACACACGAACTTTGCGCTGGGTTGTGGTGTGAAATGAAGCGAGGCGCAGAAAATTGGTTTTGAAATGAAAAAAATAAATAAACAAAAAAGTTCAAAACACACGAAATAATCAATATACCTACGAAACTAAGCGCTGCCTTTAGTTAAACTGCGTTTTTAGTTTTTCTGACTGAGGCCAGGCTTTTTTAAAAAAACTTTAAAATTTCAAAGTTATGATTATCTAATTAAAAAAAATGTATCTTAAATTCCATGCAATGTAGAATAAAAATAAGGGTACAAAATGAAATATAAAACTCTTTGTATTAAAAAATAAGAGTTGTTTTATTCACAACGACGAATAGGTATTGTAAATGACATTTTAGTCATTTTTTTATTTTAACCTAATGATGTTATAAGGAATAATTTCGAGGATCTGGTTGTGTGTATATTGGTCCTTAAATAAAATTACATATGTCAAAAATAAATATTGCAAATTTTCAAGTGTATTAAATAAAATATTAAAAGGACATTAAGCAAATTTTTAATACCTTTTCACCCTTATACAGCAACATTTTTGTGTTTTTAAATTTTACAGAATGTTCTGTTTTATTTTATACCCATATTGTTGTTCTACATTGCATCAAATTTTTTAAATAATTTTTAGAATTAATCATGTTGTTGAAATTTCAAAGTCCTTTTATAAAGATCCTGACGCCAAACAGAAAAATGTAAAACGCAATTTTATAATTTTTGATTTGCGTGTGTATGTAAAATTTACTGTCGCACAGTGCGATATTTATTTCAATAAAACTCATCATACGAGTACTTTAACTCAGTCAAAAATACTTTAATTTTTTTTATTTCTAACTAAACCCTTCTTACAGCCGGTTTCAGCAGCAATTTCAATGGAAAATTATTTTTTATTTTGTGTCAAGTTTCACATAAAATTCAAAATATCAAAATCATTTTTTCACTTAAATTTCTTTCGTGAGATTGGCTGTGAAGGCTTTTCGCTGTACACCCATATTGCAAACCACATCTCAATTACCTAAATTTTTTAATTTAGACTGCATTTGACCTTTTTTAAACAGGTACGAAACCTCATTAATATTTTTCGGAAACAAAGCATTTCAAAAGCCTCTTCTATTGATACCAATATTGCAATAATTTATTTAACTCAATGTAAATTTAATTTCTAAACATAAAAATACACCTTTTTCGCAATCTGCCGATGAATGCACAGAATTTCTTGTTCATTTATTCGGTTACTTTTAATTAATTCTACTGCTTCTTTATGCATAAAATGTATGCCTGGACAATGCTTAAATATTATGGCAAGCTTACACAGGAAACTACGTGGCAGTTACTTTGGCTGTTTGCAGACTACGCTTTGAAAGATCGGTCTACATCTACTCAGCGAACGCTGAAGCAAAACCAGGGCATGTACTACTGCGTGGTCATTCTGACCGAGGGTGTACTGGCTGACAGGGTTCTATTAAGGTCGCAGCTGCATGTAGGATGACGTGGTGGAGTCCTCTTAACACTTCCTCTCAAACTGACTAGCTTTTGTTAGATTGCGACTTAGGCATTTGGGTTCATACTTTCTAACTAGTCCGGAAGAGTTCTTCGTGGTAACAACGGCCGCCTGCGAAACTTCATTTCCAATCACTTTAACCCTAACCTGCCAGGTTTCCAAGCCCATTTTTTTGCGAAATAAATCCCATTTACAGCACACCCGATTTGTCTAAGTGAAATCTTTATAATCTGAGCAATCCGTGCACAGTGGAATGTTTTATACTATGACTTCAAGAATCCTCCTCCAGAATGCTGCTATCGATGTACTTCTCTGTTTGAAACTATTTTATGAAATGTTGCCTTCTTCATTGCTGCTCACTAGATTAGCATTCCGTGGAAGACTTTCGGCCGGACGATAGCCAAGAAAATTCAGTAGGAGAGGAAAGGCGATATGCCTCAGATGGAGCCCAGTATCTTCTTGCATATGTAAAGAGCGCTACCGCCCAATTCTCCATATTGACCCACCATCCACGTTTTCTATCTGTCTTTTCTGCGTTGAAGCTAAGCTCTACTTTGGTATTCCAAAGAAGTAGGTATTTTTGCGCTTGGCTCATGAATCAGTTGAATATGAATAGACATGGCTAGTACATCAAGAGACGTCTTTTGTATTTACGCAGAATTTGAAAATTAAGTCTGTTGACGAGATGTGGTTATTTTCGTCCAAATCTGACCCTTAGATCCCACTCATTGTATTGTATTGTTTCGCTCGATTCTATTATTTCAAAATCTTCTGATCCCTCATAATCCTCAGTAAGAAGAGGAAAGCTGTGACACAGTTCACATTATCCCAGCATAACTTACTACACAATTGTCTACAAGAATGTTTCATACTGTACTTTCCCATACATATGCTATCACTATGCAGAATTAAAACCCCAAATCCAAGGACTTAGGCTACGAACTCGATTTAATTGGCAATCTTTTTTCATGTTTTCTCACAGACGCCATTTTTCCGCCACAGCTGCTGATGAATACCAACATAAAGTAAAACTTACAAAAACAAAAAAACGAAAACCAACCACTTTTATGGCTTCAAGCATTAATTAACCAAAAAAATGGTGGCCATTACAGCGAAGCATTTACAAGTGGACGCAATGCGATTGGCCAACTAGGCATCAACAGTCGTCAAGCTTCGCTGGCGAAAGTCGTAAAATCGACGAAGAAAATGCTGAACAACGAATGAACAGCAATGATTAGTGGACGTATAGCATAAAAATCGTAAAAACACTAACAACAAAGAAAAACATTAAATTAACAGCAACAAGAACAACCACAAAGTTAATGACACTTAAGCGAATGGTGTTGTAAAAAAAGCAAGCATGAACTCTGACGACAGCGGTGCCAATGAGAAAGGCAGTTAAAGACAGGCAAACGCATGTGCATACATAACATTAATACGTGGGTATTAGGGTGGTCCTTAAAAATATGAACATCTAAATTTTTTATGGGGCAACACTGAATAAGCTAATACGCGAAAATTTTCAATTTTTGAAAAAAAAAAATTAATACACTTTTCTTTAATCGCAAAAATTCGATGNAACACTGAATAAGCTAATACGCGAAAATTTTCAATTTTTGAAAAAAAAAATTAATACACTTTTCTTTAATCGCAAAAATTCGATAAAATATTTACTTGAAATCTAGTAAATTTGACGTATTATTGAAACTTATTGCTATAAATTCATAAACTCGCTGAGATATAGCTGCTCAAAGGCAAGATTTTGTCGAATTTTTTCGTTATAAAACACATATTCTTCAAAACCTCGTACACCCTAAAATTATTTTGACATTTTGAAATTTTCGTGAATGTCTTTATCTTATTCGTAGAACAAGATGAAACGGTACTTTATGTTGTAGATATTTTTATGAACCACCCTAATGTACATAAATGTACATATCTATATATTACGAGCAACAATACCAACAAGCCACTAAGCAAGGCAATGCTTCGAGCAGCGATGAAAGCAGCCAACCACTCAATGAGAGCAGGCAATGTGACAAAGGCGAAAACAAATATAAAAAAGCTAGCAATATTGACGAATGAAGGAGTTGAAAGCCCGAAAATAAAAGGCCAGAAAACAGATGTTGACAACTCAAACATGAAATGAATTATGAGAGAGGTGTGAAAAATATCGCGTCCCAGCCAATGTGAATCTGGCAAGGCACGCTCACGCAAAAAAATTATGGTGACAAAAGTAATGGCTAGCAAAATTAAAATTGCAAATAACTGAGTAATCAACAAAGAGTATATTTTGCAGATTTTAAATAAATTGGAGGCGAAAGGCAGTAAATTGAAAATATAAAATACTTAAATAAAATCAAACTTACTGATCTATATATAACAGAAAATTTGTATGAACAAGGAAAATTAACCAACCGAATAAATCAAAGATCTAAATATGGTAGCAAACTGATATCAGGCCCCAGCCAAAGTCAGATGTTTCGGCATATGTAGATTTTTAAGTAGAATCGTATGGACATTACCATACATCAATGGGAAACAGTTACAAGGATTACCAGGTAGGCTTTTCTGTGCGCATAAGCATTGTGGACCTGTGCCTTCTGAGATCTAATTTCACACAAAACTTTAAGGTCTTTCTCCCCGACAGGAATAACTGGGACAATGAATGACCTAAACCCCGAAAACACAGCCATATCTGGTATATTGACGGTGCAAAGGCTGACCACGGCTTCGGAGCAGGAATATACGGCATACAACCCAGACTTCTACTTTTCACAAACATGGGACAAGGTAACTTTGTCTCTCAGACCGAGGTTCACGCCATTGAACTTTATCTGAGGCAATATGTATAAAGTGGGGCAACCAGAAAATACATATGCATACAATCGGACTTCAGAGCGGCGCTCCTCGCTCTAAAATCGCACGAGGTCACCTCAAAGTTGGTATGGGACTGTGTTCAACTTTTAATTCTGATCGCCTCCAGGGACCGGGTATACCTCATATGGGTACCTGGAGACAGTGGAGTCACGGGTAATGAAGTGGCAGATATTATCGCCAAAAAGGGCGCCGCACCGGACCGAAGGCAAGCCAAGTCTTTCATTCCAGAAAGTGCTAAATAAACTCATGGACGCACAGGAATGGCTACAAGTGCCAGAATCTACATAGTCTCTTTGAAGACGCACGCAGATGCATTAGATCTTCTGTTGAGATCTGATGGATTTTTTAGGAATAGCAGCAAGGAATCTCTGAAATTGCTATCCGCGGAGAATTTTCTTGATTGCATCCCACTGATCATCATCTGAACTATCTACATGCAGACTGGGGTGAAAGGACCATATGTAGGGGCTGAAGAGTGCCAGTTGGAAAAGGAAAGAATAAAGTGGGCTTTATTTGTTTCCGAGCCTTTTGAAGCTATTTTGGTAGATGTCAACCCTGGAAGGTTCATCTCAAAAAAGAGGCCTCTTCATCTATTATCCCTTTGTATTCCTCTATGCATAAAGTGGCGGGTCAGTATACTCCCAGGGTGGAGAATAAGCGAGCAGGTTATACCAACCTCATTATGTAGCCCATCAATCTTACAAAAGCTCCGTTGCATACAAGATAATACGCCTATCCTTCAAGAAAAACTACCACCCATGATCTTCTGAATCTCACAACAGCGACTGAAAAGTCGATTCAGAACAACGAGGTGGCCAGAATAAAGTAGAAGCCAAGCATTACTGGCCAAATACGAAAGGTCAAAATTATGCAATCCGGAATATCAAAAAGGAACACAAAGCACATTAAATTATATGCCACCACGAAATCCTTACCAGACCCAAGACTCACTTCGTATGGTCGCCGTACCTTGATATGATTCGTCGAAGAGACCTTACGATGTTTACACTTTACACTAAAAAAAAAGTCAGCTAAATGTTTTTCTCTGAACACACAACTTTGTAAATATCACCAAATAATATCGAGCCCTAACCGCCAAAAATACATAGCCAACACTGTTTTCAAAACACTATTTTTGATGCAGAAATGTTCCTAAAGCATCTAAATACATTTCTGCATAAAAATAAAATTTTGGGAAAAAAATTCGCTTACATATGTACATACATATTTTTGGCGGTTAGGTTTAGTAACCNATCACCAAATAATATCGAGCCCTAACCGCCAAAAATACATAGCCAACACTTTTTTCAAAACACTATTTTTGATGCAGAAATGTTCCTAAAGCATCTAAATACATTTCTGCACAAAAATTAAAATTTTGGGAAAAAAATTCGCTTACATACATACATATTTTTGGCGGTTAGGTTTAGTAACTAAACTCTTTTCTCAATGCAGATATGCGCGGGTATAAGAACGTAATCAATAAATATTTGTAGTGTTAGAAAGAATACAAATGTATTGATTAAATAAGGCATTAATCTTGGTATGTCAGTTTATACCTCATATTTGTTGTATGTATTGACAAAATGCATTTTTTTTTTCAATTCTATAAATAAATCAACGCTCCAATAATTTACCAGCACCCGCTGTTTAGCGACGCCGACGCGCAGACGCAGCCAGTACCATTGTTGTTGTAAATAAATATTTGCCCAATAAATTATCGGTTTACAGAAATTGGTGCAGCGTTGCAGACGATTGACACAAACATTTAAACTCAAACATTTACATGCAATCTGTTATTTACAGACCAGCGTCGCGCTTGAAGTTCATTACAAGTGTTGAACTGAATTTCACCAGCGCATACAATAACAATAACAATAAATTTTCTGGACAACAAAAAGCGTAACGCGTAACGCTTGAAAGCAACAACACCACCACCAACAACAACAACAACAACACGCCTAGCATGCCGTCGTTATATTGTAGAAATATTTCCTTTTTTATTTGCTTGGGTTTTATTACTTTTACTGTTGTTGTTGTTGTTGTTGCACTTGGCGTTGTTGTTATTTAACAACTCAAAAGTGTTAATGAAATTAGCAGCAAAAATAGCGACGACCTTTTGCTCGTAAATAGTCTCGTTTTTACCGCTCGCCAACCAACCGTCTGCCATTGCTGCTGTTTTACGTTTTCTTGTTGTTGTTAGTGTTGTTGCTTAGCCGAATGGCATCGAAAAGTGTAAACATTTAATTTTATTGTACACATACTGCTGGTGGGGTTTAACCTTTGCTTTAGAGCGCATGCGCACATTGCTCTCAGCCATTGGCAACAGGAGTACCTAGAAGCAGCAGCAACAACAATTACATGCATGTACTGCAGTAAAAATACGGCCGCTGAATTTCTCTTCACAAGCCTTTTTCTCACTCTCCTTGCATCCGTTACAAGGCATCCTCCCCGTACTCGGCGGGTTAATCGCCGTTCGGTTGGCACTGCTGGCTGTGTTGCATTTTTTTTTTTTTTGTGTTAATTGATAAAATTAACACAACAGCTGCCGCGCTTTTGGAATTTTTTCGCACCTCGGTGGTAGCTGTACCTCCACCACTGCCCCTCCTAGGCCTTCGTCACCACTCTGCCGCCAGCTTGCAGTGGCCTGCGGTCCATTCACTTGCCACTGGCACGATGGTCATTTCCTGCTATCGGCTACCTGCTACCTGCTACCTTTTCAATTGTACGTAAACAAATATTTGTTGTAGTTCACTTCACATTAATTTGTTTTGTTTTTCATTTCTATTAGTTGCTACTATTTTCTATTTGTGTTAAGTTTCTCCATTTAATTAGTGTTATTAACTATTTAGAGCGCATTTGGCACATTGCTTTGTTTTGTACTTCTTTATGTTAAAATGTTTTTTATAAAAAAAGGAAACTGCGGCGCATTTTCGAATGGGAAATTTGAGGCGATTTTAATCAGATTTCACGGGATTTCAAACTAATTTTGTTTTGTTTTTATTCCTCTAGACCAGCCATACCCAGCGCGGCAGAACTCTATAAAAGTTATGTTCTTGCTTATAGAGCTCTACCATCGTTGGCTATGACTGCTCTAAACTGAAAGATGGTCGCCAGTTAGATAGTCTCAAAACCCTTCGTCGATAATAATCGTTAAATCTGGATTTTTATTTTTTTTCGGTAAAAATTTTAATTGATATTTTGGATTTTCATTTATTTTTTGCTCAGTTTTAACCGTTACAATGGACGAGACTGATTTTTTATGAGTGATTTAAATTTTTTTTTATCTAGAGAAATAAATCTGAAAATAACGGTTCTAATATGTTAAAAATATAAAGACAAATATAACGTTAAAAATTTGATCCGAAAAGTAGAAATCCTATGTTTTAATTTTTAATTTTTGTTATAAATATTAAAACCGTTACGTTGCCTGCTCTCAAGCATTTTTGGGCAACCCCATCACTGTTGGCAGCTATCATTTTGAAAATTTTGAAGACTTTGTGTTCGAAGTAAAAAATTATTTAACACCGTTGTTGTTTTTATTCAAAATTTTAAAAATATTAAAATTAAAAAAATATCTTCACACCTTCATTGGCAACTTTCCACTGCTTAGTGTGAGTGGCTACGTTTGAAGAAATGTTCTAATAGAAAATTCAGATACCAAAAGACTAGACGGAAAGATTAACATGTTCTGAATTACCAATTTTTTTCTATCTCAATTGTGGTTTCTATAAAAACGCAATGTACAAAAAAATCCTTATCAATTAAAATGTCGTTAGATTGACAGCTGTTAAGAACTTCTAAAAATATTAGTAACAAAAAATTTATGCACACAAATGTCTCCACACATACATNGTAACGAATTTGGCGCGTAAACACAAATCAAAATCAATAAAAAGCGTTACGCTAGGCGGCACACACTCATTGCTGACTGCTGGAGTCGAATCGAATGTGCGACGAAAGACTTAAGCAGCGAACGCGTGTCGGCGAGAAAGAACAAAGTGTGAACAAACAAATGCACACGAATACGACAAAGTCGGAGATAATATTGGCAAAAAAAAAGGTAAAAAACATGAATATATACATATTGCACGCATGCATGCACATATGTATGTTTAGTTAACAAATAAATATTGTGCGTTTTGCCTTTACGTATCGCCAATGCGTAATGCAATCTACCTACTACTACGCCTCATTAAATTTAAAACCGGCGACCTATCATAAATTCACAGCAACACTGTTGTACATTTCTGTGGTATTTTAATTTGATGCCAAACGACAGTGTCGCCAAGTGTCAAAGTGACCGTGTGACAGTTCGCTAAACGGTAGCCGCACAACGCAACGCAATGCAACACAGCATTCGAGCACTTTGACACTTTTGCTGTTGATTGGCGCTAAGCGAGTTGTATGCAGTCACAACGACGTTGTTGCAAATACAAGTCATTAAAATTATCATTCGCATTTTGAAGTAGAAAAATGTTTGAATAAACTAAATACTAAAAACAAGTAAACAGAAATTTATGACAATAGCTTGTAACCTTTTTGCGCGCAGGTGACAGCGCTAAATGTCACACGTTTAACCAGTTGTCAGTGTCAAAGTGACATTGCCGACAATGCGAGATGTTTGGGTTTCTTATATGATTTGCGAAGGCGAGCATAAATTGTTAAAGAAATATAAAAAGTCATTACTTTAATTTACAAATAAAAGCCGTTTATTTTGATAGTGGCATAAGTCACAAAAAGAAAAAATACGGAGGAAATGATAACTACTTTCTGTTTCATACAAAATAATTGCGAACAATTTTTTTTTTGTTTTTTAAACATTAAAATCTAAAGATTATGTAAACAAAACAATTAAAAATACTAAATATAAAATAAATAATAAATAAATAAACTCCAACCCGGACCTCTCGACCGGCAGCCTAATGCTTTGACCACTCGGCCATTGCGACTTTTTGAGCGTCGGGGGCAAAAGGCATACATAACCGCTATCGGTTGACTCTCTGTGTTTCTTTTCACCACACATTTTTGGTGAACTTTTTTTGACTCTCTCCAACTGAATACCCAAATCATCTCAAGTCACAAAAATAGTCACTAATTGCTAGTCCCAAGTTTAGTGACTTCAGATGAGACTTAATTACTGAATACCAGGGTTATTCCACTTTCAAAATAAACGGCTCATATATGCAGACGAATTTTTGTGTGTTTTAATATTCTACTTTGGGTTTTATTTAAAAAAACGAATCATCAAAAACAATTACTAAAAAAAAACTTCAAAGAACAGTAAACTAGAGGTGTTGTTAATCGACTAGTCGACTACTCAGTTAATCTAATAGCTAAAGTTGTTTGAAAAAATAATCATCAACAGACCATTACGTTCGACCTTTTCAAATACACGCTCACCCTCAAGTACTTAACGAAGATTTTGATTGAATTTCAGATTGAGGTTAGGTTTAGATTATGATTAAGATTAACATTAAAATTAAATTTTAAGATTTAGATTACGATTAAAATTTTGATTGACTTTCAGATTGAGGTAAAGACTAAGATTGAGAAAGATTAAAATTGAGATTAGGATTAAGATTAAGATTAAAATTTAGATTAAGATTAAGATGAAGATTTCGATTAAATTTCAGATTGAGGTTAAGATTAAGATTAGGATTATCATACCCCGCTCAACTCCCACAGTTCAAGTTGTTGGTTAAACTTAATAGCTTGGTTTCAACGCCGAGATATTTAGCTAATTAACTATTACCTTCAGTGGCACGTTTCGTTAAGAACCTCCTCTATGTCGAAGAAGGTCCCTACGATAAATAATCTTTGTCCACAGAACGGTCTCAACATAGCTTTTGAAAGGCAATATCGAGGAATCAGGTTTTTTTATGTCAATCATACTCTTTAGCGTCTTCAACATAAACGAAACGTACTAATTTAAAACAATTCTTTTTAGGTAAAACACGAAAGCTAAGCTGCTAAGTATTTTTTATTTAGAGATTGACAACATACTCAAGTGGTTTATGGTTTTTGGGACCTTTAAACCAATTTCAAAAAAAAGCAGGAAGGTAATCAATTCATCGGACTTTTTTATGTAAGTTGCCGGATAACTTTGTACCAAGTCAACTGTTTTTTGTCAAAAAGGTGGCGCTTTACGGAGTGCTCCCATACAAATTTGATTTAATTCCGATTATTGGATCATGAAAAAATAAACGCTGCTCCTAAATTTGTATATGAGCCTGAAGTCGGCTTTATTTTTTGCTTAAAAGCTACTTGTCAATAATTTATCCCGTTTGGAATTCTTCGTAATTTTTTAAGA
>NW_016165276.1:25739-28210 GCF_001687245.7 Rhagoletis zephyria | reverse complement strand
CTACCGGGGGGGTCGGCAGGTCGCGGATAGCCGGACGGCCTGTAGTAGCAGGTTAGTTGCGAAATAAGGTTAAACGAATAAGCAATCCCCGACGATGAGCAGCAGGAATAGAGGGCGCGGTATAAAAGCCAGCAAGTCTGATGAAATTCCTGTGATAGTGGCGAGTGGACACCGCCTCTTTGAAATATGTGTCCCCCTCATCATACATATGATGAGTTACAAAAAAAAAACCCAGGCGCGACGGCTTCCATATTGGACGGCTTCCTGGTCAGCGTTTGTTCACCATGTTAGGTGCGGCTGATACAACAATCCAGCTTAGAGCCCAGCTATGGTGACCGTTCCCACTGGGAATCAAAGTCCCCCGCCGAGATATGTATCTATGGATATACCTATGTATGTACACATGTTTATATGTATGTGTGTGCATATCTACATATATATGTAAGTACACATTTATATGCATTTGCCTGTACTATCATAATGCTCATAAGGCAGAGCACGGGTTTGTGTTGCATCCGCGACATAAGGTTAGACGTTTAGCGAAATCCCGTCGCCGTTTTTTATCATGTCTTATGCGCCTGCGCCGATTTATGGACACACCATCGCGGGGACGTTCAGTGCCAAAAACTTCCAAGCAGTGTTGCCGTTTTGATACATTTACTTCAAAAGTGATACGTATTTGTGGAAATTTTCGGAAGATACTTTAAAAGAGAAAATATATACATATGTATGCAATAGCAGCTTTTGAAATTTGGTCGAAAATATTCAAACGTTTTGGGTCAAATAAGCTGACTGCATTCATTTTTAATTTAATTTACTAGTGACTGCAAGGCGTATATTTTCAAATTTAAAATTCACCCATTATAAAAGAGAAATAGATTTTCATTACAAACAGTTGAGAACACCGTGCGCCAGAAACAAAAAAAAAATCAAAACACAGGAAAGAATGGACTTTGAAATTTTAAAGATATAATTAATTCAAAAAATGATTTAAAAAATTCAGTGCAATGTAGAATAACAATATGGGTAGCAAATGAGAGCGAAAATTCTGTAGAATTCAAAAACAATAAAGTTTTCATAAATTTTATCTTTTTAAGTTAAAAAAAGTTTGCAGGACGAAATTCGATGATGAGGTCGTGCGTATATTAGTCCTCAAACAATCGTTTAAAAAAATAATATTGCAAATTTTCAAGCAAAATTAATAACAAAATTTTTAAAGAACATTTTACTACCCATTCGTCCTTATACACTAAAAAATGTATCCATATGTTTTTTTTTATGATACATTTTTTTATGACGTCGCGGCAACACTGCTTCGAAGATGTTTTTTTGCATACGCCAGCGCCAACTACCACTACCCGGCTGCAGCCTTTCGCGGATGCAACACAAACTCAAGTAAGGCTTAAACGCCTGACAGACGGGCTTGCTTATGCAGAATAATCTGCTTTTAGAAAAGACCCAATTGATACATAAACGAATTCTTTGGTGTCTGCATAAACATATGTACCTACACACAAGCATGAAAAGGGTACGTTTATATAATATATGTATGTATATGTGTGTATGTACATATGTTTCAACAGTCTTATGCATCCTTAGATGCATGCTTGTTTCCTTGGCGCGTGCCAAATATTGCTACATACGTTATGGATTCACAGGCAGTTAAAATTTAAAACATTGCATGATCTTGCATTTGCATATTTCGGTGCACACCAATAAAAATGTAAACGCTTGCCATGGTAGCAAGCATGAAATTTGCAAATGCGAATAAAATGGAAATCCAAGGCACAATATCAGGACATTTTTTCTTTCTCCTTCTCAGGAACTCTAGAACTATTGAAAAGCTACTCAGAACAGATTAAATTTTTAATTTTTTTCAAAAATTTAACTTTTTCGACTTTTTCGAAAAAAGTGTTTTTTCGGCGTAATTTTGCAGAACTTTCTTTCTCCTTCTCAGGAACTCTAGAACTATTGAAAAGCTACTCAGAATAGATTAAATTTTTAATTTTATTCAAAAATTTAACTTTTTCGACTTTTTCGAAAAAAGTGTTTTTTCGGCGTAATTTTGCAGAACTTTCTTTCTCCTTCTCAGGAACTCTAGAACTATTGAAAAGCTACTCAGCATGGATTAAATTTTTAATTTTATTCAAAAATTTAACTTTTTAGACTTTTTCGAAAAAAGTGTTTTTCGGCGTAATTTTGCAGAACTTTCTTTCTCCTTCTCAGGAACTCTAGAACTATTGAAAAGCTACTCAGAATAGATTAAATTTTTAATTTTATTCAAAAATTTAACATTTTCGACTTTTTCGAAAAAAGTGTTTTTTTGGCGTAATTTTGCAGAACTTTTCTTTTCCTTTTCAGGAACTCTAGAACTATTGAAAAGCTGCTCAGAAAAACTTTTTATTTGCCTTTTTGCCACATGTCGTATGCTGCGTGAATCTGGCATACCCAATTTTCAAATCAATTTTTTT
>NW_016165276.1:25482-25668 GCF_001687245.7 Rhagoletis zephyria | reverse complement strand
TTTTCAAATCAGTTCAGCTCACGTAAATCTTAATATTTTTGCGAGGTATTTTGGTGGAAGTCTTAAAATGTAATAGATTTTATAATTCTAGTGGAAAACAGTACCAATGTTTTTTTTGAATGGGGAGTGATGCAGTATACTGTACATAAGTTGACTATGATTACTGGGCCGAGCTATCATAGTAGC
>NW_016165276.1:19220-23285 GCF_001687245.7 Rhagoletis zephyria | reverse complement strand
TGATAAAAAGAATATAATTAGTAATATTATTATGTTTAAACACATAATTCTTACCAAAATTTGGAAATTGCTTCTGGGGTGATGCACCTACTCTTCTGGATGCTAGTGGTTGTGCCGGAAGCTCGCAAAACTCCCCAAATGCTGCTAAATATAGTTAAACCTTTTAAAAAGAATATAATTAGTAATATTATTATGTTTAAACACATCATTCTTACCAAAATTTGCAAATTGCTGCTGGGGTGATGTACCTACTTTTCTGGGTGCTAGTGGCTGTGCCGGAAGCTCCCAAAACTCCCCAAATGCTGCTAAATGTAGTTAAACCTGTTAAAAAGAATATAATTAGTAATATTATTATGTTTAAACACATCATTCTTACCAAAATTTGCAAATTGCTGCTGGGGTGATGTACCTACTTTTCTGGGTGCTAGTGGCTGTGCCGGAAGCTCCCAAAACTCCCCAAATGCTGCTAAATGTAGTTAAACCTGTTAAAAAGAATATAATTAGTAATATTATTATGTTTAAACACATCATTCTTACCAAAATTTGGAAATTGCTCCTGGGGTGATGCACCTAATCTTCTGGATGCTAGTGGTTGTGCCGGAAGCTCGCAAAACCCCCCAAATCCTGCTAAATGTAGTGAAACCTGTTAAAAAGATTATAATTACCAAAATTTGGAAATTGCTTCTGGGGTGATGCACCTACTCTTCTGGATGCTAGTGGTTGTGCCGGAAGCTCGCAAAACTCCCCAAATGCTGCTAAATGTAGTTAAACCTGTTAAAAATAATATAATTAGTAATATTATTATGTTTAAACACATCATTCTTACCAAAATTTGGAAATTGCTTCTGGGGTGATGCACCTACCCGTTTGGAAGATAGTGGTTGTGCCGGAAGCTCGCAAAACTCCCTAAATGCTGCTAAATGTAGTTAAACCTGTTAAAAAGAATATAATTAGTAATATTATTATGTTTAAACACATCATTCTTACCAAAATTTGCAAATTGCTTCTGGGGTGATGCACCTACTTTTCTGGGTGCTAGTGGCTGTGCAGGAAGCTCGCAAAACTCCCCAAATGCTGCTAAATGTAGTTAAACCTGTAAAAAAGAATATAATTAGTAATGTTATTATGTTTAAACACATTATTCATACCAAAATTTGGAAATTGCTTCTGGGGTGATGCACCTACTCTTCTGGATGCTAGTGGTTGTGCCGGAAGCTCGCAAAACTTCCCAAATGCTGATAAATGTAGTTAAACCGGAACAAATGCAGTTGGGCTCCAAATCTCAAAAAAAAATAGTGGAATCGATAGAGATGATTGAGCTGAGTATAACGGTATACTTTTTTTTGGGCAAACAACAACAACTAAAATTATCAAAGTTTAAAGTTCAAAATAAGCAATTTTCGAAATCAAGATTTCTTAAAAACGAATGGATGGATCCCTTTGATTCCCTTTAATTTGGTGTACGTGCTTTACTTATATGTTGTATAGTTCTTACAAAAAATGAGTTAATGTAAAATAATTATAAAAAAAAACACCTTTTGCAGAGAATACTTTTCTGCGTAGGCGGCTTTCGGCCTCACTTAGGGATTATAACCCTCACAAAGTAGAATTCTCTTTCTGTGTTGCGAAGAAAAGGCACTGAACACCTTTTACAGAAAACACCTTTCTGCGTAGGCGGCTTTCGGCCTCACTTAGGGATTATAACCCTCACAAAGTAGAATTCTCTTTCTGTGTTGCGAAGAAAAGGCACTGAACACCTTTTACAGAGAACAATTTTCCGCGTAGGCGGCCTTCGGCCTCACTTAGAGATTATAACCCTCACAAAGTAGAACTCTCTTTCTGTTTTGCGAAGAAACGGCACTGAACACCTTTTGCAGAGAACACCATTCTGCATTGGCGGCCTTCGGCCGCACTTAGGGATTATAACCCTCAAAACGTAGAATTATCTTTCTGTGTTGCGAAGAAAAGGCACTGAACACCTTTTGCAGAGAACACCTTTCTGCGTAGGCGGCGTCGGCCGCACTTAGGGTTTGTAGGCTTTTTTTAATAATTATTTTACATTTATACAATTTTTGTAAGAACTATACAACATATATATAAAGTACGTATACCAAATTTCCTATTAAATGAGATCAAAATTTTCATCCATCGTTAGTTTTTGAGAAATATTGATTTCAAAAATTGCTTATTTTGAACTTTAACCTTTGATAATTCTTCTTGTTGTTGTTTGCCCAAAAAATGAAGTACACCGTTATACTCAGCTCAATCATCTCTATCGATTCCAATTTTTTTTAATTTGAGATTTGGAGCCCAACTGCATTTATGCCGTTAAACCTGTTAAAAAGAATATAATTAGTAATATTATTATGTTTAAACACATTATTCTTACCAAAATTTGCTAATTGCTTGTGGGCGATGCTCATAAATTTGTTTGTTTACATTTGTTCAATTTTCATTTTGTCGTTTCTTCTCATTTGACAATCAGCTTTAAGTCAGCCAATATGGCGGAATTAGAGCGAGAAGTTGCCAACCGATAACACCTTGTATTATTGCATCATGTTGCTCGCGTTCGGGTTTCGAACTCTATGTTGGGTTGCTAGTGATGTACTTTTTTCATGCCACGGATATTTATCAGCTATAGATGTAAGTATGCTAAGGTGGGTCTTGCCCTTTTACATCTTCTAAAACGCTTATGTTAAGGAAAATAATTACGTAACTACAGAAACCATGCATAAAGCCTTAATGTAGACTAAACTTCTTGCTCAATTATAATATTTAAAGGAAATGTAGAAATGCTCATAGTGAAACCGAATATAGTTAGGCTATTACAAAATGGTTTCCACTCACGGCATTTAATATTACCAATCTCGAAAATTAAAAATTAACATAATTAATTATACTTAATCGCATTACGACTGCTAGTTGAAATAATTCTAAATCGTTCACATTTTTTCCAATATATGTTTTTTTTGTTGAGTCTAGAGTTAAAGCGCACGATTTCTAAATTGGACTGCGTTCCGCTTACAAACGCCACTTAGATTAATTTAATTTGTGTTCAAAACCTCCTCTCACTAGCTGCCTATATCGGTCGTTTTCACGGTTTGCAAACCACCAACGGAGTCCGTAGGGTACGGAAAGTCGCCTCCCTGTGACTAGTCTCCAGGTCCTGTAATAATCACTGAGTGTTAAGTCCAGTAATTCCCATGAGCTACGGGCGCCAGCACTGTAAATCTGGCTGATCAAAATTCGATGTTCTGACAGGGGGACTGATTTGGTTTGCACCGTACATGTGACTGCAATGGAAACTTTCCATTACCATTAGGATAACAAGGAGAAATACCTCTAAAAATTCGGGCATACCTGTTTTTTTCCTTTTTTTTGGTTCGTAACGCTTGTAGCTTTTCAAATGGCTGCTCGATGAAATAATACTTCACTAGACTCCGCTTAAACACTTGAACGTAACGTAGAACTTAACTACTCTTTGTAGGCGCTTTAATTTAAAACAATGTAAGTCAACTTTGGCAGTGGCCTTGAAATTTGCAAATTGCCTACAACGGTATAATCATTCGATCAGGCATATAACAATAGAACTTGCGCGCTTTAGAGATGGATTAAGTATTTATGTACGTACTACGTAGGCATGTAGCTATGTACTAGCATTGCCACGTTTGGTCACTTGTGACCAAAATAGGTAACTTTTTGAGTGCTTGGTAACTTAGCAACTTTATTTTGGTAACTTTTGGTAAGTTTGCGGTGTATAAAGTCGGACTAACAGCCCTCTTCGCGTGCAATGACGAAAATCGCTGCTATAACTATTGTCATGCTTATAATCAATTGTCACGTTTAGGTATGCAGAAGGGTGACAGGTAATAAGGTCAATGGAAATAAGGTCAATTGACTTTATTTCCCACCCTGGTGCGAAATAAAGTCAATTGACATTATTACCTTTTCAAAAGCGAAATAAAGTCAACAAAAATTTGGAAATAAAGTCATTGACGCTATTTCCTCATTCAAATGGAAATAGCGTCAACAATGCTTAAAGTATGTCGATTCATAGAAAAAAAT
>NW_016165276.1:8687-15594 GCF_001687245.7 Rhagoletis zephyria | reverse complement strand
AACCAACTGCCGCTAAAGAAGTTTCACTTCATAAATTCAAGAAATGTTCTTACCCTTTCAGTTACCCTAATTCTTAATTCTGTCATTGTCTCCGTTTTCGTCTTTATCTTCGCTTCTGGCTTCTTTTTCTTTGACTTCATCGTTATCATTTATTTCTACATCTTCATATTTATCTTTATTTCAAAGCATAATTTCAAATGTGTAGTGAAACAACAGGCAAAACATGTCAAATTGAACATGTTGCAGCAACATCTATACACAATTCGAAAATGTTTAAACGACGGTTTTGCCCGTATTTTTCAACCAATTGTGAAACCATATAAACTCTGCTCATCTACGGAAAAGTGCCTTTCCAACGGTGTTCTTGGTTTTAAAATCGGTTCGGTATAATCGCCAAACGAACGGAGACAAAATTTATGTTAGCGTATTAATATATAGATGTGCGCGTCTATTGCGGTGGAGCAAGAAGAAATTATTCAGAGAAGAAGACTTCGGAGGGAACTCCGGGCCAACAGTTTTTTTGAACAGTTTTTCCCGCTTGCAGTTCGGGGTGATCTTTAAAAAACTGTATCTGCTCTTGTGTGGTGCGTTTATAATGTTAATACACGAGTTCATAATAAAATTAAATGAATTTTCCTATTATAAAATTACTCACTATCCGTCGTTTCGTAATCCATTGCGGTGTATTTTATTTAAAAGAAATCCGGTCTGTTGCAGTCGCTGTCAAAAAGAACAATTAAAATGTAAACATGTGTACGGGGTGTACATAGCTCAGTGGTTAACGCTTCTGACTTTGAACACCGATTACGCAGGTTCGATGCCTGCTGAAATCTAGAAAAAAGAAGTCTGATGAGGAGATGTGGTGATCTCCGAAATAGCTGCTATAACTTCTACCGCTTAGACTTTGTTGCTTTTAAATTTTTCCTAATAAACAATTGTGGTACAAAGCTCAATAAAAATATATAAATATAAATATAAACAAAGATGTTTCACTACAGAGAAACTTTCGCCGCAATTGGCAAATAAAACGAGATTTTTGCTTGTCATTATTGACTGTGCATACCTTTGACTACAGTTGATGACAAGATAATGACAAATGAACTGTGACAACTGACGGCTGTGACAGCACGCGAATAGGGCTGTAAAAAATTTGATTATATCGATAAATTGTACTGTGGTACACCGCTACACTACACTACATACCATTTTTTCTTAAAAAACGAAAGCTTAAAATTTTTTCTTTCCACAACAAGTTTACAACAAAAAGCTACAAATAGTTCCGTTGTAACCTTTTCAATATCTCAATTCAATCGTCAATGGTGTATGGTGTCAAGTTAGCACTACGTACTAAATTTTGTTCGAAAAAGGGTCAACTCAATTTTTTTCAGAAAAAATAAAGCTACAATTTTTTTCTTTTCACAAAAAATTTTAAAGCCAAAGCTACAATTAATGGCATAGTAACATATTCGATATCTCAATTCTATCGACTAGGTGTATGGTGTCAAGTTAGCACTACATACCAGTTTTTCTTAAAAAACGAAAGCTACAATTTTTTTCTTTCCACAACAAATTTACAACAAAAAAGCTACCATCTAGGTGTACTGGTGTCAAGTAAGCACTACATACCATTTTTTTTAATGGGAGCTAGAAATTTTTTCTTTCCCCAACAAATATCCAACAAAAAAGCTACAATTAATTCCGTTATAACATTTTCAATATCTCAGTTCTGTCGACTAGGTGTATGGTGTCAAGTTACCACTACATACCATATTAAAAAAAAAAATGGGAGCTACAAATTTTTTCTTTCCACGACAGATTTACAACAAAAAAGCTACAATTAATTCCGTTATAACATTTTCAATATCTCAATTCTATCGACTAGGTGTATGGTGTCAAGTTAGCACTACATACCATTTTTTCTTAAAAANATAGTTAAATGCAGATTCACCGTTCGTGTCCGGATACTTTTTGTTAGTAATTTTTCGCGTTCCTTTTCCACCTTGTCTCACTGAGAGCGCGACAAAAATGTGCTGAACACTCTTTGTTCGAACCAAATTGATTTTGATTTTCTGTCCGAACGACTTAATGATTCGGGTTGCCGCGTTCTCCTTATTACGCTTGCAGCGAATTGCATGTGTTATTTGCCCTTAAAATCGTGTGTAGGCAACAATATCATCAGCAGTTTGCTTCAGAACAAAATGAAATGTGCCGAAATGAACGGTGAACCGTACTTCAGTACCCTCTCCGGCAAAAATGTTTTGAGAGCAAATAAAAAGTTGTCCGTAAACGAGCTGTGAACCCGCATTAAATTTTCCAATTTCTAAAAGTGTAGTGCTAACTTGACAGACGTATATTTATTGCGATATTTGGTTCGTCATCCATATTGATGAATTTCAAAATAGCGACGGGTCTTGCGGGAATGCTACATTCTCAATATTTATCGCGTCAGTATTTACATGTTTTTGTGTTGAGAGGTTTAAAGTCCAATAGATGAAGCCTGGAAATCTTGTCTAAATTTAATGTTATTTTATTAAAAATCATCTATACTTTTTATTATATGTATGGTGATCCCACATCTAATTTGTTCGAAATGCAACGCGAAACGCCGAGCCGTTCAGTACTTATTGACAGATCTTCGATCCATATAGAAAGGAAATGAAAAAAGGAGGTTTGAACAGCAGTTTGTGCGGTGTATTTGGACTCTTTAGCGCTTCGGTATATGCCCTTAAGTCGATTTTTTAAATAATTTTTTTGTTCTGAGGGCCGTTTTCTCAAGTCACCGGTAACTTTAAGGCTCACTTTATATTTAAAGGTTGCATTAAAATTTATGATTGTGTCTAAAGTAAAGCATTTTATTAACGGGTTTAATTTAGTTTACAACGAAGAAACATACACACGTCAAAAACCGATAATAGAAATGCTTAACTTTAGACATAGCTTTATTTTTAATCCGACCTTTAAGTATAAAGTGAGCTTTAAATTAAAGGTTACATGAGAAAACGGCCCTGAGTCTAAGATCCCGTTCATAAGACAAGAGCTTAAAGCGCAATTTTATGAAAAGTATATTTTTAAACGCGTGCGTTGCAAAAATATTTGTGTTGTTTTTTGTTTCACAAATTTTTGTCATATTCTTCTTTATACACGTACGTATACACAGATTCAATAAAAATGTATTTATATACGTATGTGAATGTATCTATTATATGTTCGGTGACCCCAAATATATTTTGAAAATGCAGGACAATTTTTAAAAAAATTTACCTACATATAATTGCGTAGTACAAAAATAACAAAAATATACTACATATATACATTCCTCGTCATTTGAATAGCGCACCCTTTTTTATTTTATTCCATACAAAGTATGCTTGACAAAATGTTTACATGGAAGAAAATGCGCAGCACCGTCAACAAAAAAAAATGCCGCCCCTATGTTTTTTTTGTTTTAATTTTCAAAAGTATTTAAAATCAGATTTAGACGTAGAATATGCTATATTTTTTATAAAAAATGAATGAATATTAAACAAACAAAAGGAAAACTGTAACTAGTAGGTATTAAAAGGGTGCGCTTTCAAATAACGAGGAGTGTATATTTCTTAATTATTAATGCTATTTTAAACTTTAAACATAAATCACATTTGCTTCATTGGTATTAATCTTTTTGTAATGAATATTTACAAACTTATAATACGGCCGCTGTGGTGTAGTGGTAAGAAGTGCGCGCTTTCACTCACCAGCACCTGGGTTCAAGCCCTGGTCATAGCAACATCGCAAAAAATTTAGAAAAAGGTTTTTCCTAACAGCGGTCGTCCCTCGGCAGGCAATGGCAAACCTCCGAGTGTATTTCTGCCATGAAAAACAGCTTCTCATAAAAATACAATCGCCGTTCGGAGTCGGCGTAAAACTGTAGGTCCCTCCGCTTTGTGTGACAACATCAAGGCGCACGCCACAAGTCGGAGGAGAAGCTCGGCCAAACACTAACATATGTGTAAGCGCCAATCTATTATTATTATTATTATTATAATAAGGCATATTACATATTACTTTACACGAAATATGAACCTCTGTAAAGCAAATTTTTTAGGCAAACTTTGGGTCGTTGAACACGAAAATAATACCCATGGTTTCAAAGAAGTGTTTTCGAGATTTGTTTGAAAAACGTATTTTTAGTACTTTTTTCAGTTAATCGTCAATATCACATGAAACGACCTACAGCTCGAGAGGTATTGATGGGCCCTTTGCAAAAGTTTATAATTTGTGCAGATTGTGTTCCGTAACATCTACATTTCTCATCAGATTTTCATTTACTGTAGAAAGAAAATGATTGAAATTTCACTTTTTTCGATTTTGGTCGCTTGTAACACTAATAGTTTTCTATAGGGTAGTTTAACGAGCTTTTCGGCTAATTTTCATCAAAATCGGCAAAGTATTATATTTTTGTAAGAGGACTGTAGGTCGCTTATGTTGATTGAATAATTTTTAGCATTTTAATTTTTTGTACCAAAAACACGTTTTTCGAAAAAATTACGAAAACGCTTGTTTGAAAAAAAAATGGCTGGGAAAAAATTTTTTTTTTCTTAACCGATTACCACAAAATTTGTAGGACAGTGTTATTGATATATTTGACGCTGGTCTTCATTTTATCGTCATCCATTGTCCATAACCGTACAAAATTTAGAACGCATAGACTGGTTGAACCGTCAAAACCAGATTACCCTTATTTAATTATCAATTAGTTATAGACGCTGCTTTTATTTCGATTAGGAAAAGTTAATTTTAAAATATCTAAGAAAATGCTGGACAAAGGCAGGACACTTGGAAAAAATCCGTACATTTTGGGGATTTTCTGTTTTGAAAAACTACGCAGGACAGACCTTTAAATAACAGTACGGTCCTGCAAAAAACAGAACGGATGGTCACCGTAATTATATGAGGCCTTGAGTGCCAGAGTAGCTTAAGTCCCCTTTCAGACACGTCAAGTCTTGAAAGCAATTTTTATCGCATTCTCTTTTGTGTTTTCTCTTTGCTTCCACACGCGTCAAATTTTATTGAATTCAAGTCCTCGGATCTCTAAATGGGAAGCAACGAAAAGATNGAGGTATTGATGGGCCCTTTGCAAAAGTTTATAATTTGTGCAGATTGTGTTCCGTAACATCTACATTTCTCATCAGATTTTCATTTACTGTAGAAAGAAAATGATTGAAATTTCACTTTTTTCGATTTTGGTCGCTTGTAACACTAATAGTTTTCTATAGGGTAGTTTAACGAGCTTTTCGGCTAATTTTCATCAAAATCGGCAAAGTATTATATTTTTGTAAGAGGACTGTAGGTCGCTTATGTTGATTGAATAATTTTTAGCATTTTAATTTTTTGTACCAAAAACACGTTTTTCGAAAAAATTACGAAAACGCTTGTTTGAAAAAAAAATGGCTGGGAAAAAATTTTTTTTTTCTTAACCGATTACCACAAAATTTGTAGGACAGTGTTATTGATATATTTGACGCTGGTCTTCATTTTATCGTCATCCATTGTCCATAACCGTACAAAATTTAGAACGCATAGACTGGTTGAACCGTCAAAACCAGATTACCCTTATTTAATTATCAATTAGTTATAGACGCTGCTTTTATTTCGATTAGGAAAAGTTAATTTTAAAATATCTAAGAAAATGCTGGACAAAGGCAGGACACTTGGAAAAAATCCGTACATTTTGGGGATTTTCTGTTTTGAAAAACTACGCAGGACAGACCTTTAAATAACAGTACGGTCCTGCAAAAAACAGAACGGATGGTCACCGTAATTATATGAGGCCTTGAGTGCCAGAGTAGCTTAAGTCCCCTTTCAGACACGTCAAGTCTTGAAAGCAATTTTTATCGCATTCTCTTTTGTGTTTTCTCTTTGCTTCCACACGCGTCAAATTTTATTGAATTCAAGTCCTCGGATCTCTAAATGGGAAGCAACGAAAAGATCAAAATAGAACAAGAAAACATGAAACGAATTGACGGTACGGAGGTATCTGTACTCTTCCCCTCTCTTCCCACCCCCTTCACCGACGAACGAGCAGACTTGAAAGCAAGACTTGACGTGTCTCAAACTAACTGACATTTCAAAAAAAGTTAAAATTACCTTTAAATGCATTACCAGAATCGAATAGGTAATAGCCCTGGGCACCAGTGTGCGGACTATACCCCTTTTGTGATAGATCTACAACTTTTTTGCTAAATAGCGGTTCTACCACATCTACCACCCGAAGCTTAACATCTACCACATTTTACAATTTTTCTCATTTTACAATGGGAATGATTTTGCCATCCCTAATTTTCTGTTGATTTTGTGTAATATCATAAATTAGACAATTGTAAATACGACATTGGCTCTAACTTTCGCATTCCATTTTCTAATTGATTCCTGATTCTTTCTTTTTAACACGTGCCAAATTTGTTAGGCGCTAGGATCAGTGAATTGGTGTAATTCAGCTGCGAAATCAAAAGCTTTAGACAGGAGTGCACAAAATGGACCAATTTATGAAAACGGGGCATTCCAACGTGACAAGTGGGACATTTTAACTCGTTTTTGTTCAAACTTTAAGTCATTTCTCTTTAGACATTTATTGGATAAGTCTCAAGATCTTAAAACTTGAAGTCAGATATCAGATTATTACGAAACTAATAAAGTAATATATAATTTTAATTAATTAATTAATCCCAACGGCTTTTTACCCTCCATTCCCGCCCAACCGACACGAGGGGCGCAGTCCGCATGACGTACGGAAACTTTTTTTTTTTTGTTTTTTTTAGTTTTTTCGTGCCGAGTAGTGGAAACAAGAGTTTGTTAAGTGTCGAGATCTAAAACTATTCAGCTACAGAATCAAATTCATCAGCTGATTGGATATGCTAAAGATAGTATT
>NW_016165276.1:0-3526 GCF_001687245.7 Rhagoletis zephyria | reverse complement strand
CACGACATGTTTAAAATTATATTTATTTTTAGGTTTTAGAAGCAAAAAAGCAAAAACAGTTTTGAAAACGATGTATTAATCAGTGAACCAATCAGCTGGTAAATATCAGTTAGCGAACAGTTTTAAATGCACTGTATATTAGACACAGAAAATTGAAATTTTCTAAAAGAGGTGGGTGGGACAACGATGGCACCCGACTCTCTGAGTTGATGGATTCGTTTCCCAATTTTAGACAAACTATAAATATTTCGTTTAAAGCGCCTTTCTCGTATGTAGCTAATAGAATGTTAAGGCCCATTTTAATGGTATTATCATATTTGAAAAAACAAACTCCTTTAGCTTGTGGTGGGTAGAACAGTATTTTGTGACGGGTGCGACGTGTCCCTATTAAGGATGCAAAGTTCGCGAGTAAAATGAGCTCGACTTTTTTCATATGAATATGTATTATACTTTTAATAAAATGACCTTATTTAAACAATGAGAAGCTTTCGTATTTTCAAAGTTAGGCTAAAAAAAAACAATAAGAAAGTCTAAGTTCGGGCGGAGCCGAACATTAAATACCCGGCGCAGGTACCGCTACATGGTAAGCCGGTGTGTATCAATTTTTAGTAAATTAGCGTCCTTAAATTTCGAAATATTGAAGTTTCAAGCATTTCTGAAATTTGCCGTTATATGAAAAGTGGTCGTAATTTGAATCTGATTCCAATAATTTTCAACGTTTTTCTTCTACGTGGCAAGCACAATAATCGTACCGAGTTTGGTACAAATTGGTAGAACGGTTACCGAGATACATATATGTGATCATAAGTGGGCGGTGCCACCAAAATTTTATCATAAACATATTTCTTGGTAAAGAATTGTTGCAAGCATCAATTTTGAGTAAATTAGCTTTAATATTTATTGATTTATCGAAGATTTCGTNCACAAGTGCGCTCGGGTATAAAAAAATGGCTGTGACGTGTGGGACGTCCAATAAGCATTTCTTTGAAAGCTGACAACTTCTCACCATATGTAAATCTATTTTTGTAATACCTCAGCACTGTTTTAAAGTCCTTGAGGTGGACTTTCCCTTTGGATAATTATTATTTGCATTGTCAACTTAAATACACGAGCATTGCCTTGACAACTTGATGAGAAAATACCAAGGTTCATAGAATAGAAGGTTATGACATGGTGCTGTCAAAAATTTGTTTTCCTCCAATGACGTAGTTGCGAAGTGAGTTCTGATTCGCTGAAATATTTTACGAAGAAGGAGAGTACACAAAACGCAGAGAATATAGCCGCCGTATAGCATATTTTAGTAATCCTAATCAAATGTGCATTTTTGATATAAAATCGTGGCAAAGCTTATTATAACAACATAAATTGTTATAACTTGACGTGAAACAGGATTAACATAATAATAGTGACAACAGAAATGTAAGTCGAATACAAATTGAAATTTGCTGGTGATTTTATTCTTGAAAGTGAGCAGAACGCACTCGCGCATTTTTAAATAAAAAGCGTTCATAACATGGCAAAATTTCGCTACCGAAATTGCAATTCATCTTTAGCTCTAAATGCTACTCTAAATGTACATTTATCCATACAAAATTCGTCACCTAAATACNTCACAAAAACTCAAACTTCACAACGCACATTATCAAACGGTAAATATCAGGGTTACGAATATTTGAAATAAAAGGTGATGTATTTTTGACTAAAAAGTGTATTTTTATAAGATAATTTTTTAGGAATCTGCTAACTCCAAAAATTGAGCCATCTACGTCATCAAGATGGCGGCTATGGCTGATGTCGTAACCTTGTATTCTATGAACCTTGAGAAAATACTATATGAGGGATAGTCGTCCTACGGTTGCTTTTAAAACAATATAAATAGAGAAATTAGTGAAAACTAAATCGATAAAAATCTATTTATGATAACCTGTGGTATCGTCTTCGCTAAAATTACCCTAAGGTAAATTTATTAAGCTATTTATGAAATATATTTTGATAATACTTTTCAGGAGAAAACAAAGCCCTCCAAAACCATTACCGATGGAAGATAGTTCCGCAGAAAGCTCATTGCTTTTTAACAGGGATGTGAACCGGTTTTNGATAATACTTTTCAGGAGAAAACAAAGCCCTCCAAAACCATTACCGATGGAAGATAGTTCCGCAGAAAGCTCATTGCTTTTTAACAGGGATGTGAACCGGTTTTGAACCGAACAGGTTTTGAACCGGAAACCCGCTTTTTTATATAAACTAACTGAACCATTAACCGAACCGAAATTTTCCAAAAAATGTTGGATCCGAACCGTAAACCGACCCACTTTCCATAAAGGTTTAGAGGTTCGTTTCAACCAAAAGTTTGTTTACCAAATGTTTGAAATTTTTAATTAATTAATTCATCCCAACGGTTTTTACCCTCCATTCCCGCCCAACCGACGCGACGTATGGTACTTTTTATTTTATTTTTTTTTTTGGTGCCGAGTCGTGGAAACAGGATTTTTTTAAGTGTCAAGATCTAAAACTATTCAGCTACAGAAACAAATTCATCAGCTGATTGGATATGCTAAAGATAGTATTTCAATTATTGAGAGTGGAAATGATAGTTTTCTTTATAGTAAAAATCGAGCCCAAAATTAGTTTTGCGTGGCTTAAAAACAGAGGTCAAAAGTGTCTTGACACTCGACAGGGAATATTAAAATTTACCTCAGCCAGAAGGGCTGGGCTATTAATCAAGCCTGTCATTAATTTTACGATAAATATTATACCTAGCATTTCTCTACGACGATATTATAGTCTTAATCCCAGTTAAAATCACGCAATGCAAAAAGCAAGAATTGTTTTTGAAGAGATTCAATTCTTTCTGAATGAACTTGGTAGCGGGGATTCCAGACAGTAGATCCCAGAGACCGTACCGGTTATGCATTTTATAATAAAAGTAAACAAATTTAAGTTATTTTTTGACTTTTATTATTTTGAGCAAATAATACCGGTTACTTCTGCTTTTTATTTTTTTAAGGCAAAAATAAAAGTTAAAATTTGCCTTTTATTTTTTTGAGCAGAAAATAACCGGTAATTGTTGACTTTTATTTTTTCAGGCAAAAACAAAAGTCAATGTTAAAAATCAAGTATTCCAGAGCTGTGTATATAGGAATGCGATAGTTTTGAGGCTCCTACATGGATTTAATAACCCCTATACCCAAATACCAGGGTTAGTTCAAATCTATATACATATGATGCTTTCCATTTCCAGACAACCGGTCAGGTACGAGCATGATTTTTAATTTCGACCAAACTCAAATACTTTGTTTGTTGGTCCAAATAATGAGACACCTATTTTTTCTTTTGCCTCGGAAAAATTTCTCGGCCGAATTAAACGCGATTTTGTTTTTCAGGCAAAAATCAACTTTTCGAATTGACAGTGAGAATGTTTTTTTAAAATGCCCATAACTTTGTCAAAATTTAATAGATTCCAACAATGTTTTTACTCAAATGTCAGTAATTCTGGTCACTTCAAGATAGAATGATATAATTATTG
>NW_016165275.1:0-28210 GCF_001687245.7 Rhagoletis zephyria | reverse complement strand
TGCAAGTAAATGCGGAAGTAATAAACATACTCGTAGATAGCTCTCTCAACATATTTCCATTGTTCCATCAGATATCCAATAGAATTTAATTGATTTAGAAAATAAATTAGGAACTTAATGTTCCGTTGCTTAGATATTTTAAAACCGTGTGCCTTCGAGTGAAATAAAGTTCATGCTGTTTTTAATAATTTTTCCAATTTGATAATTTTTAATATTTTTATTTCTTTATAATTTTTTGTTTTATTTATTTCTTAGTTTTTTATTTATTTCATTTACTTTTTATTTTATTTATTTTTTATCTTATTTATTTATGATATTTATATTTGATTGACGTATTTATTTTTTCAATTTTGCTGGATTTATTATCGTTCATTATTTTTTAAAATGTGTTTTTATAATTTTGTTTTAATTTTACGTATTTTTTAATTAAATAAATAAATATGTAACAATTAAATAATTTCGAACGTAGTACTGACATTAGGCAATTTATTTCTTTCATTTTGGTCTATTTCTTAACTTTATTTTACAATTTATTTTTTCTTTTATTTATTTTTAATTTTAAACAGATCTGTATTTTTTTAATTTTTAATTGGTTTTATGCTTTTATTTTTTAATTTCGTTTGCTTTTTAATTTACTTTAATGCATTTAATATTTTTATATCTTTTATTTTAAAATTGTATTTTTTTTCAATTGTTTCTAAATAAATTTTTTTAATTTATTGTATTTTTTTAAATATTTGTGGTTTTTAAATTTATTTAAATTTTTTAGTTTGTAATTTTTTATTTTTTGGTTAACTTTTAATTTCTTGTTTATTAATTTTTTCACATTGATTAATTTTTTTTTGTTATAATTTTTTAAGGTTTTTAGTTTTTTTTTTACTTTTTTTGATAAATNGTTTCATAATTTTTTAAATTTTTAGTTATTTTTTTTAATATAGCTTTTCTTATTTGTTGCCATTTTGATTTTCATCGAAGTTTTATTATTTTTATTTAATTTTTTAAATAGTTTTTTAGTTGAAAAATTTGTTTGTTTTTTAATTTTTTAAATTTATTTATTTTCATTCATTTTCCGATTTATTTACATTCATCTGTATCCTTAATGTACGCTCATATTCAATACTTTTAAAAGTGATATGTATATCTACTTGATGCTTTTGGTCCGTAAAATGTATCGAAAAGGCTTTTTCCTCTGGCCTTCGAACGGTTAAAAATAGCGCATAATCCAATTTGTTTTTAATAAGCAGGTATACAGAAATTGGGTATTAAATTTTTATATCAACCCATTTAAGAGTTCAAAGTGTGCTGCCCGCTCATTATTTTACATTCGAAATTACCTAATCAAAATTCCGCGTTTCGCGCGTTAGCTGCTCAAATTAGCGAAATTTTAATTCCCAAGCGTCACTGTATCAAAAAGTTTTATCGCATTTGACTTCGTCCTGCCACCGCCATTTCACTCAGCAGCACACACTGCAACATAACTCACTTTTAATGCGCGTAAACATTTATGTACATGTGCGCATGCATACATACATACATATTGCTACCTATTATAGCCCATAGGGACTGCATATTCTTATTTTTTTATGTTTTTCTGTAATTTTTTTTGTTATTTCTGTAAAATTTTTTGTTATTTCTACTACAACCTCCTCTGTGTGGGTGTTTTAATGTATTCGCTACAGCGGCTTGTGGCATATGTCACCATATATATATTTGTACGAGTGCCCGCATTTTATGAAAACATTTCAACTTTTTTAATTATGTTGCAATTATTTTAATGACTTTCCTACTTCCTGCTCCTGCTATACAGTTGCTTGCCAGTCAGTGTGGCAGGCAGTCTGTCAGCCAGTTATTCAGTGCGCCAAGCATGCAGTCACTCACTCAACCACACTCACTCGCAAACAATCATTTGGCTGGCAGTAGCTGGCAAAGTATGTAGTATCCAGCAGCAGCAGCAGCAGCAGTGCTTTATGTTCGTTTTGCGGTTATGCTTGTTCTTGTTGCAGTTGCTTTAGCAGCCGTTTGTCGTCATTGTCGCTTTCAATTTTGATTTCCATTTCGTTTACAGCAGCGACGTACGTACATACATTCATTTATATTTAAATAGTTTTAAATACTTGCGGTTGCGTATACGCCCGGCGGCGGGCACCATGGGTGGTGCATTTTCGTTGTTGAGTCCCTTTGCACTTGCAAACTAGGCCTGTTATGCATATATTGCGAGAGTTCATAGTCAAAGTTCGCTTAGTGTTATGACGACGCATTCATACGAAAAGCTGTTGGTTTTTGTTCGGTATAGCGTCTGCAATGCCAGATATAAAACCTTGTGGCTAGCATTAGTTTGTAGCTGTGTGCTGCTTGACGACTTTAAAATGTACCAAGTAAGTTTAGTTTGTAATTTGCTGTGCTCATTCTTATGCTTCTGCTTTGTCATGTGCTGTGGGCGTTCTTTAATCGTTTTTTTTTTGTGAATTTGTTTACTTTTCTATTCTGTTTAGAAGTTTTGTGTCGTTGTTTTTTTTCTCAGACAAGACACTGGCGGGCAGTGGGTGTGCTGTCGTGCTTCCCATACAATTGTTATAAATACATTTTCTGAAATTTGGCGCAAAAAATTAATTGAAATATTCACGCTGGTTTGTTGCTGTAGTTGGCAAATGTATGGCTCCTCTTTATTGGCCAGCGGCCAAGTGAAAACAATTTTGAATTTATCAGCTTACGTAGGCTGTAGGTTTTTTTATGATTGTAGGCTATTTATTTTGTGGAGATGATATATTTATCTACGGGAATGGCTTTCTTAATAGCCGCCTTACTTATGCTTTAATTTGTATATTATTCTTAGGTTGAATATGTTTCCATCTTCCTTTCTGCATATCTAAATTTCCTGCTATTTCTCTGCCTAATAATCTAATTTCTCTCTAAAAGATAAGTTTTTTATTTCTAACGCTAATTTCATCGATCTGATTTCAGTATGCCATAAGCATTAAAAAGTAATTACCTGTAAACGCAAGGCAGTTAAGTGTTTGCGCGAAGCAAGGCGAGAGCAAGCAGCTGAAAGTTGCAATGGGCTGCTAAGCGAACTGAAGAAAATGAAACGAAATAAAAAGAAAAAAAATCCAGTCAACTCCAATAAAAAGTAATATTGCAGGAAGTACACGTACGTGAAGATTACGTGCGCTAAAGCATTCCTACTACTCACAAAACCTTTAAGTAACATTAAATCTCATTTAATTCGACTACCTTTTGGCAGGAATGAAAGCTTAGCTAGAACTGGAATGGTGACCGTGGAAAGACAATGGCTCATTTCGGTCACCCATGAACAGATAATGATGAACTACTGACTACATGCTTAACTGCAGGACTGACTGTCTGTCTGTCTGACAATTACCCCGTTGTAGAGTCGAACGTCAATTGCATTGTCTAGCGCATGCACAACACAAAATGCACGTGTACCTTTTGTAATGGCACTCTTGCTTTGAATTAAGTGAATAACTCGGTATGTTCAGCGCAGGGCGTATAATGCTGCTGGCTCGTTTTCAGTAAATAATTGCCAGTGGGAGTATTGTGTATAGTTCGCGAAGCAGCTGTAGTTAATTGTTGTCATTAAAAGCAGATACATAAGGAGATGGGTAGGTGAGCAGCAGGCAAAGGAAGCAAAAAAAACCTAGGTATGATTTACGTAACTAAGTGTTTCACAGATGCTTTGAACTGCGTTTCTTTCTCAGAACTTTTGTCTGCAAATGAATTTTAACAGCATCTAACCAGTTTTCTTAAACCTCGACGATTTTCCTCTAAGATTTACCTAATAAATTTCGCCAATATCAACGCATTCTATAAATTTTTGACACGAGTCTCAGAATCGGCTAATTTAAAATACCTCTAACCACCAATATGGTTACCGGAATAGCGGCATACCAGGTTGATGAATTGGCATGACAGGGTACCCTAGAGCTTGTTCCTGCAGTCAGGGAATGGAGCCTTTGAAACCTGCCGCATGTTGCTTCAGTGAGGGCTAGATAAAAGCGTTGACCGTCGTCACTTACCAGGTCCTTCTGGTCGACCGATAGCGTTCTTAAAATCTTCTTAGGTGCCCAAAACGGCAGCTCTACATTTCATCATGAGTCTGGAACGGCATTTGACCGATTGGAATCCTGTTGATAGGACTATATGTATATTGATTTTCACTCTTATAGGCACATCATTTGAAAGATGATAAGCTAGGTGAGATATCGATTTCTACCTGTCGGGCATGCTTTTGCGAAGCTTGGATTTAAGTACATGGCACTAAATTTAATATAAAAAAAAACCCAAAGAACTCGTTATGGCGGCCAATAGGACCTTGCGGAATTTCATTATGAGTATGGAGGGCATCTAGGAATGATTTTCGTTATAATTTTTTTGCAATTATCGCTCCAACTAACTTAACCTCTCTCAAGTCTCTCTTCTTACTTTCATCATCATATTGAAAGGAATCAGCGCCCGAATCGCGGCATTCGTGATCGAGTGATTACTCGTTTCGAATCGAATGGAACAAACTGGCAGCTGTTTTCTACACAACACAATTCAAACGAGCGAAGAACACTCGATATCGAATGCCGCGATCTCAAATTCGAATTTCGATTCGAGTTACGTTCGATATCGAATGCCGCGATTCGGGCCCAGGTTATATCTCTCGTGAATCAGAAGTTGATAAAATGGTCCTTGCACGGCATCACCGGACAATCGTCTTCGGCCTACGTCGCTGAAGATTCTATGATTTGTCACATTCCCTCTATCAAAAAGTTCAACTCGAAAGTTAATTTTCATAGCGGAATTAAAATTTGCCCGTTCTGACTTAATATATTTCAAATATATCGCAAGACTTTTTGGGCAGCAGTCATAAAAAAGATAATTGCTCAATAGCTTCTATTCACATATTTTGCACCAACTTAGTCCAAACCTCCTCACTATTTCCGCAAAAATATGCAAAACATATAAGACCACCTAAAAATATGCAATTCAATTACATTTACCAAAAAACATCCCTTCATAACAATTTTCCACAGTGTTTGAGCCAAAGTTCGATGAGGTGAGATCAAATAAATGAAATTTGCAGCGTTTTACCCACAGTAGCTCCCTCAAAAAACAGCAACGAAAATTGTAACCAACCATGCCAATTGTGGTATGTATGCTTTAGGCATACAGCGGCATCCACGGGAACTTGCTATAGGAAGTGTCAGCGTGTACAGGAAAACAAAATGAAAATTTATTTGTTCGACTGTTACCATCGACCAACCGACATTTACCCCCGTAAGCACATTTACAAGCGAGCAACTACAATAAAANGGGAACTTGCTATAGGAAGTGTCAGCGTGTACAGGAAAACAAAATGAAAAGTTATGACCGTGTTATTTGTTCGACTGTTACCATCGACCAACCGACATTTACAGTTACAAGCGAGCAACCACAATAAACTAAACGAAATATGAAGAGCGAAATACCAACAAATAACCGTAAAGAGTCTGTAGAGAAAACATGCGTGCAAAAAAAAAATGTGTGCAATTCCGAAATGCAATTGCGATATAGAGGCCGAAAAATTGGGCAAGCATGTAGAAATTGCAAACGCAGTCAGGGAGCTGGCAGTGAAAGGCGGAGCGTGTAATGGGAAATGAATGCAAAGTGTTTGCTTGCTTGTTTGTTCATGTTTATTGAGCTTTGCTCTGTGCACTGTGGCACGCACTGCAAGGCATGTCGCTGTGTGCATGTGGTAGCAATAAATTAATTGAAAACTCGCACGCTCACGCACATACTCGTATTTTAAATTACGATAGTGTGAGTGCGTGCGTGCTTCGCATTCATGCATTCATACCCATTGCCATCTTGCGCCCGATGCGTAGGCGTATGAGCAATATTTCAATCTATTCTAATGCAAGTCAACAATTTCGGCATTAATTGATGTATGCGTCTGTCACGTCGTACCGCAATTTACCATTCATTTATTGTGCAAATATGCATACGAATGTTGGCTTTGTTATAATTATTCATTTTTTGCATAGCTTTGGATTCTACATTTTGCAATTACAGTCGTAAATACCACAAAATTGAGATTATTTTGACATTCGTGTGTCATATAATAGACCGCAAATTTTTTCGTTCGGTTTGCCTCCATGAATATGCAGTTATGCATTTTCAATTTACGTTTCAAATAAAAGCGGAATTCATTTTACGATGTTATTTAATATACACTTAATGAATTTCTAAGCCAGCGCTTAGTTATTTGACCCAAATGGTTTTTAATTGAGTTTTATGTAGTTGCATATTTTTGGCAAATATTTTGTGCTCGTACTCGGTGAATAATTTAGTTTTATTTTCTTGCAATTAAGCGGCTTTTCCAAAGTGCTTTAACAATGTCGGGTTTGGATTGAATTAGTTTTTATGGCGCCTGGTAATAAACACAAGCAGTGTTATCCTAGCAACGCTTAAACTAAATTAATTAGGTTATTAGGCTTAGATTCAATGACTACGGAGCAGCACCGAAGTTTATTTTGTCAAAGTTAGAATTGTATACAACTGCAGGAGGTCATAACGGATGCAAAAATCGTATGGCTCGCATGGGTAGCACACTCTTGTGACAAGAGAAAAAAAACAGAGTTAAAACAAGAGGGTAGTACTAGATCATTGATCGTAAACATCAACTAGGTGAGATTACTGGAATTCAAATTTGTCTACACTTTTTTGAACTCTTACAGGTCAAGCTATTAATAACTCGACGATACTCATAAGATATGTATACACAAATCTCAAATAAAGTATTCCTTCCAGCCTCTATAACTCACTGATAAACTTTTGTTCCTATATGGAATCTATATGGAGATCGCACAATCAAAGATAAGACATCACAGTCGATGCCTTAGTACAGCTTGCAAATATTCCCATTCTTTTACTTCAGTCCTTCTAATCGCTAAAGCGATTTTGGCCAGGTCCAATATAAAATATGCCAAATGAGGCCAAACAAATGCCCAATGAAGCCAAGTCCTTCGCAGATGTATGTGGTCTTCCCCTTATATATGATATTTTTGTCGTTTTCAAATTTTCTATATGTGTACCTGCCCGAAAATGACGAGCGACTTCAAAAGTGTGGATTTTGTACAAAGATCGATTATGTTGATATCATCGCGTTGCGCCAGTAATTGTACGTTCTTTTCCAGAATCAGTAAATTGACACATCTGAAACCTCGTTTTGTTACCAGACGCCTTGGAGTGATATTCCCCGATTCTCACAGCGCTGCTCATGTTGTTCAATATTTTAGCTCCTTAGGCATACCAAATTAGGCAACTTGTAACAGAGGGATGATGTGTGTCCATTCTCTTCTGGCAGATATTTTCCAAGATTTAGCGTATAGTGAATATTTGGTCTAGGGTTGACTTACTGTGCCTACAGCCACACTGATAAGACCTAATCAGTTCATTGACGGATGGTCTTGGCCCTTTATACAGTACGCTGGATAGATCTTTTAGGCCTTCTTATGGATAAAGCAGAGCGTACCTAAATTCCAGCAGTGTTAAGGCGCCTAATGGTCAACTTCCAAAATTCCAGAGTGTGAGAGAGAGAGAGTTATCTTATGAAATTTACTAGAATCTATCTAGTCTATATTATGCCTAGGCTAGTTTTGTTAGTCTTTTGTGGTATACTAGCTTTTATCCAAAAATGCAAGTCCTCGCCTTCGTTAGAACTTTTTTGGGCAGACCAGCTCAAAAGCGATGTGTGCATGATTAGAAAAATGAGTATTCTTGACCTAAGTTTTTTTCTTACTTTTTTTAATATTTTATAAACCGTTTGAGAGGTGCAGAGTATTAGTAAAAAAGCCTAAGAGACAAACAAATGCACAATTTGCTGAAACTTTAACGTTGCATGCTTATTGGAAATAAAACGAAGCATGTTTAACGAGAGTGTATTATTTGAAAATGACATCCGAGATTTGAATTATATTTACGAGATGGAATTAATGTACATACATAGCTTATGATAAGTCCATCAATTTAAACGAATTTTATGCGTGGACTTAAGCACTTCGATCTACTGACCTCCAGTGGTTCTTTCACATACCACAGGAATGAATATGCCGCGAATAGAGTTAAGTGAAGCTAATTAAAAATGTTCTATTTAGCTTATCAAAATTGCCAACCTCCTTCCACACAACAACTAACCTCTTCGATAGATAATATAAAGTGGATTGATTAAGTAAACAGCAACAACAACGACAAAAAGTTGTAGCCGCTAAAAACAACAACAACAACAACAACTACAACAACAACAACAACACAACAACAAAAGCTATGAATCGAGCAAATTTCAAATATTAACAGATGCGGCACTTTTCTAATTGATGGTGGCTAATTAAAATTATAAATTGCTATCGTCTGTTTTTGTTATGAATTATTGTGTACATGTGCAGTAAGTCGTATGTATTAGTGGACAGCTTTGTTGCGGTTATGGTTTTGGTGGTGCCGCTGCTCGTTGCTTACCGCTGTGTTGGCGCATAATTAAGACTATAATAGCATTATAGTTAAAATCAATATGTGCAAGCGTTTGGCTATTGTTTTGAGTTAAATGAATTTGTGATACATACATATGTGTGCTTTGTTAGTGGGTGTGTGGTGTGAGCTTTCCATGTTAAATATACACTATGCAACCACATGCAGCGCAGCCTTCTGACCTCTCAACACAACGTTAGCTAACACTAACTTGTCACAACATGTGGTCAGAACAGGCCATTGGCATATATGTATTAAACAAAGCATTGCATGAAATATGAACGCTGGCGGTCGTTGGTGATGACGGCAGTTGTGTGCTTGCTACCCAGCTCGGTTAGTTGGTTGGCTGGCAGAGGGGATGTTTAGAGCAAATGGGGCGGGCAGCCAGCCAGTCGCCGGGTGTCATCCTACACACATACTCGTACATATCCTGTGGCACGCTTAAGTTGCTTCGTTAAGAATAGCAGTAGCAGCAGCAGCAGCAGCGTGGGTGCCTTATGCTTCAATATATTATTTAGGGGCTGTATTGCGTATGGGTGTATATTGTCGTGTGGCACAAAGTTCACTTTGCGTAGGCTGCAGGCTGTTGCTCATTTGTTGGCGTTTAAGTCGCCTAAATTTATGCTTTGCTTGTTAATAGGGTCGGGTCTTATTTATTTGTATAAATTTGATTTGAAGGTGTAGTAAGTCTCATGGAAATGTCAGCTGAGCTCTTACACCATCTGAATCCCACGTTCTGTCAATGCGAATCCACTCAAACACCGTATTTGAATGAAATTTTATTTGTGCGCAATTTCATATTGTATCTAACGAATTGACGGGAGTCTAGTGCCAGTTTTATTTAAGTAGCCTGTGGAAAAGAGCGAACAGCATAAAGTTGAGCTGTAAAAATATTTGTTTTCCTGAAGCAAATTTTTTGTAAGGATCTCTCTGTTTGAGAAGAAAAATCTCGAGTGTTTACAACTGCTTCTATGTTTTTGTTTTTGTAATTTGCAAATCTTTGCTTTTAAGCAGTGCCTATGTGTTGCGGTGCTTTTCTTTGTTTTACTATCGAAACCACTCATAATTCATCACACTCGCCTTGCCACTTGCACTCACATAAAATGTATCGTTCATGCTTTTGCATACATTTTCGTTGTAACTATTAACACTTGTTACCAAAGTGTTACGCTTGCATAGCTAAAAGCACGAGCAAAATCATTTTCATATACATACATATGTGTGTGTATATATGTATGAACGTGTTTAAATCGCGTGTTGCGAAAAGTGTAAACGTTATGTCGTGACCTTGCTGCCACAGAAAATGAGGGCGCAATATGTGCATCATGCTGCCACCAACCATGCATATCTACATATGTATAAACACCTATAACATTTTTACCGTTTGTTGCTGCACACAAGCACACCCACGTACATGTATTCATAAGCATGCCAGTATACAAAAACACATGCTTGAATTAACTGTAACACATTCAACTCATTGCAATGGATGCCACCTATACTACACATGTAAACATACGGCTTGCCTTTGAAGGTTGCCTGCCTGATGGCTGTTTCGGGTAGTAGCCAAGTATTTACGAGCTTGAGCGCTTAGAAAGGTATGAAAAGCAATAAAAATTGTTTCTATGAGGTAGAAAATTGTTTAGGGCATACTCGATTATACTGGGCTCACGGAAGGTAGCATGCACAAAGAAGGCAATTTTCCGCGCTTCAAGTTTTTGCAGTGGTTTTTGCATGCATTTTCCATACTGCGGCGCGACTAACGAAAGTTCGCGCGCGCTTTAACTGGAAGTTATTGGGTGTGTGCTCGTTGTTGGAAAGTACCCTGTCATCGGATTTAACATTTTTAATTTCTTTTCTTGATCAAAAAATTTCGCCTTTAATTGCGCCTTTCTCGTTTCGTGTTCGATTTAAACATAAAGGCGAACCAGTGAGAAAATTCTGGGTTGGTTTCCTCAAATGTCACACTCCAGTAAGGAAAAAAACGGCACATTTCTCTGGCCCAACGCTTGAATACTTTCCCCATATTCATGAGGTTGCCTGCCTTCAATGGCTGCCCCGCACAAGCTGAATGACGCAGCCTGTTCAAAAATTTAAAATAGCCCGCTAGCAGATGGTAGTAAAAAGTCTCTTGACTTTTCAAGTACCCTTGTAGAAGCCTCGTTTTTTCAACTAACCTGATCTCCGGTCAGTTTATAAAGTACCAGTCCAACTATTTTTCTGTTATGACAGGAAACTATATAGATCAAACCGAGTGACGTTGCGATGGCAACATTATCCGCTCCTCAGATTGTTTGACAAACCAGAAACTAGGAAGTACATAACTCGTCTCTCGCTTGTTTTAAACTTTTCGTCGAGTCTGAAGTATAAGAATACTGGTCTGGTATCTGCGAGAAGTCGGCTATGAAATATGTATGTATATATGTGAGTTAAGAATATATATATTTTTTTGCGATTTAGAAGACTTTAGATAAAGGATAACTTGGAACGCGTAATCTTCTTTGCAGGTTTTCTGCTAAAATGCAAGAAATTTTCTTCACATTACGATTTTGTTTCTTTTAACTACCGATTTGTTACTTTCCTGCCGGAATTAGTGTTGTTCGACTTAACTAGAAAGTCGTTTTTCGACTTCGGTGGACTCTGTACAGCCGACTTTAATAGTCGACCGATCCACGAAGAAAAGTCGACTTTTTTCGACTTCTTTAATTCAAAAAAAATGTATTAAATATACTCTGCATTTAACTCATATATTAGCTATAAATTTAAGAGTCAAAATACACCAAAAATATCATGACTTACTAGTGGTCTTTAGAATAATCTGTAATTTAGTGAAATTCAATGCTAGGTAAAAAAACAGACACTATAGGATTTTAAAAAATTTTGAAAATTGTTCCAATTATACAGCATGAAAATGTTAGTTGTGAGGTTTTTAAAAGTTATATTTTTGAAAAATAATCTAAAAATTTTTAAATTTTCACAAAAAAAAAAATCTAAAAATTTGATGATTACGGACAACTTTTTGAAAAATGTGGCCTTTCCGATAGAGCAGAATTGGCGGGTATTGGTAGAAATATAAGTGCCACTTTGTAAACATGGGGATAAATATGGGAGTAGCCCAGACAGCTAGTGGATTGGGATTATCCAAACGACTAATGTCGCATATTAACTGGAATTTTACCAGCAACGTTTTTAACGGCGTTTAAAATTTTGTACCTTACGGATTGGTCAAATTCGAACCAAAGACTGTCTGTAGAAACTTACATAAACTCATGCAGAAAAACTTTCTTGCATCAAATAATTGCCTATGTTTATCATACCTCATTATTAAATGAAGATTGTGGAGACAAACGACTAACAAATTTGAGGAATTTGTTTCCGTATAATAATTTTATGCGCTGCTCGTAAATGATTTGACAATGTTGTTGTACTGTCATTCAAATTCATTTCTCTACCACACTTTTCACATTTCACTTCAGCTTTATTGGCAATTAAAAAAAAAAAATGACTAAACAGCACTCCGCGCGCTTGTTAAAAAAAGTCGAGAGTCAAAAGTCGAAAGTGAGAAGTCGACTTCCATAAACTGAAAGTCGATCACTAAAATTCGACTTTCAGGAGTAAAAGTCGATTTTGGTCGAAAATCGAAGTCGACTTTGCCATCCCTAGCCGGAATCTTGTTTCCGTTTGGCTATGAGGTTCGCCTCAACGCTCCTTAATACTCTCGATAAAGTTTAACACCGAGACATTTTTTGAATGCCCATTGGGCGTGATTTTGGAAACTTTTTCACAAATTTCGTTCGTACTTTCAATGCGCCTGACATTTGCTAAAGAAAAATGCATTTTGTGATGCAAAATATGAACAGCGTTTTTCCTACAACTATTTTACTTAAAGCTTTACAAAAAAAAAAAAACAATTAATAGCTTAAAAACTGGTGAACATTTTTTAAGAGGACCCTATAATGTAACATTTCAAAATTTATAATAAAAACCTTAAACTTTTCGAACTTTTGTTAGCACGCGCGCCTTATTCGCGTCTTTCTCTCTTTCCTACATTTTAACAAAAGTGGGCGTGTCGCATGCTTTGCCTTACCGGAAGCGCTTAAATAAGAGTTTCTAATACGTATGCAGTTTATTTGCCCAGCCACACAACTGTGCTCGTTGGCAGTAGCTTTTATTTGAAAAGTTATTCTGGGTTACCTTTTGTGACTTATTTGTTTGTTTTATGCATATTTTTGTGCAAAATTTTTTTCCTGCTGTTTTTAGTTGAAACTATCGTGACTATGTCCATAATTAAGTTTACTATGTAGGTTATCGGTTACGTGCACGTTTTGCTTGAGTGCGCTCAGCAGAAGGTCTAGTTTTATGTAAATAGAGTTTTTTTTCTGGAGCGACTTAATTATTATTTGTATAATAGTTGCATACTTGTATTAATTGTGGTTTCTTAAAAATAACAATTTGTTTTATTTTTCTTGTTTCAGATTTTTCTTGAAATTTCATAGGCCAACTGAGAGCTGTAAGTACTACTAGTCCTTTATCCTTAGTACTTTGGTACTTTATCAAAACTTGTGTAAGGCAGTTATATTTAAAGACCATAAAAGTATATAGAGTGTATTCGAGCTGCAATAAATGCGGAAGTGTTACTTTTTTATGAAAGAGCGTCACGTTCCGCGCGAAAATTTGTGCGACCCTGCCTACATCACGCGCTCGAGGAATGCAATTTTGACAATCTAATAATTTTTACTGCGCGGTGTCTGCAGAATTTTAGTAGATTTCCAGTTGAGCATCAGCAACAGAGCATCAAGGCTGCTTAATTGCGGTAATTATTACGTAGCTCGTGTTTCCCTATAGCTTGCCTGCCACAATACAATATATTTGTTCACAATTCACTCTCACCTCATTGGCAAAGTTCAATTGAGCAAATCAGCAGCACATTGCAAGCAATACAAATTACAGTAGATTTTTAGAATACAATTAGATAGTAACGAGCGGAATTGGTTTTATTGCATTTTAAATATGTAAATGGCTGGCACAAATTTATGCACAGCAAAAAGTGCTTTAATTGGATTTCCTTAAACATTTTTACTGTAATTGAGCGGATGCGGCGATGGACCAGTTTAAAATATAGAAATACATTTCCACGAGCGGCTTGCTAGAAAAGTAAGAAAATAAACGAATTAAAAAGAAAAAATCTGCAATATTTTAAAGGTTTGCAAGCCACGTTAAAGGTAAGCCCATAAGTAAAGCGAAAAAATAAACAAAAATGCAATTAAATTTCACCTAATACCTCAAACAGCGAGTGCCACTGACATTTTATGAATTTTTCTACGCCACAGCGAACATTTGCACCAAACATCTGTGACTGCAGGCGTTTAGAGTAAATATAAAAGGAATTCAATTTGCTGGCGCACAACACACGCCCCTTTTTGGGTGGCTTTCAGTGATCGGGAAAACACGAAATTGGTTGGGTCAGCTTGTAATAACAGCATCACAGTGTTGGGGCAATTGAAAGCACGGCTTTGCGGGCGGTGCAGTGCCCGGGTGAATGCTGAAAGTACCCAGTTGATGGTGTGGCAGAAAACGTGCCACTTGCAACAATCACACTGATCGATGGAGTTGGATTGAAAACGTGCTGCTACCATTTTACTTTTATTACCTTTTTTTTATGTAAAAGAAGTAAAGCAATCAAGCGAGAACGTGGCTTAAAAATTATGAAAACATAGCAGATATTACAAAATGATGACTGGTAAATCTTACTCTATGGTAGAAAGTTACTGCAGAGAAGGCGAAATAGTCTACCAGTTCTTTTTGAACTGACTTACATACATACAACTTTTGTGGCCAGCCTATAATGCCAAGAGGAACGCGAATCGAGTGATTTCCCCGCTTAGCCAGTTAGTCCCTTTTCAAAATTCTATTACAACATTTACTGCATTTTTTATTCGCAACACAGCAGCCAATAGCTGGAACACACTTCGTGTTCCTGTTATTTAGTGCATTCAACAGAAGTAGAAGTTTCCAAGTACAAATATGCAAAGTTGAACAAAAAAGACGGATGTGCTATTCCAGCGAAAAAATGTTAATCAAAGAAAGAAGTTTTTAGTGACAAAAAACTTGCACATTCCCAAGCAAATATTGATGAGCCGCGAAAAAATTAAATACAAATATTGGAACCGTGGAAAAAATTTTCCATTTATTTGCTGCTGGCAACAGCGTAAAAAATGCAAATATAGCTCAATTTTGTCAACAGCAACCCCGAAAAAAAAACAAAAAAAGTAAATAAATACAAAAAGGCAAAAACAACAGCAAATTCTGCCTTGTTGACAGCCAACAACAGCTACGCCACTGGCCGGCCTGCTGCTGCGTTTCGCACTTCCATGTTGCCGCACTTGCTCTTGGCAAATGTAAATATGCCGGTGTTTTTTTTTTTATTGTTGCGCGCCTTTTATTTGTTTATAAAGGGAAAACAAACGATGCATCAACAGCCGCCATCAACACAGCCAACGTTTCGTTTGTTTTTACGTGTCGCTTGCTGAGAAAATAAGCATTTAAACATTTTTCCTCTAAAACGGTAACAATTTATGTATGCAAATTCAACAGAAGGCACAGACAAACAACTAGCCTTTGAGTTTCGAAGCGGGCAGCAAAAAAAAAGGGAAATTAAAAACCTACTGCACCTAATACAAATACATATGTACAAAACTTGAAAAAAAAAAAACAAAATGCATGCCAAATTGAGTTGCTATAAGTGGTGCACACAGAATTTTTTCTTTGCCCATTTTGAAACGCTTAACATTTCAATGCAAATAGTGGCGAGTGCTATTGATGGTCAAGTTATGAAGTGCTATGCAATCAAAGCATCCCAGCGTTTCATATTCATAGATTTCGCAATGTTATGCACTTGATTGATGTTGGCATCCTGCTGAAAACTGAATTAATCTTTGTAAATAACTAAAAATGTTTGTGGATTTTTTTCATTTGATACATATCGAGAATTAATAGCTCTGTTATGAACGTGAATGCTGCCAGAGAGCTGCTGACATTGTTGCTCCGATCATGGTTGGATATGGTTATAAATGATTCCGTAGGACTTAGAAATAGTTCTACATAGAATATTTATCTAAAAAACCCAGTGGTCTTTTTTTTTATAAGAAGCTATTAGTGATCGTTCTTTAGGATTCTAAAATACATATAATGAGTGAACTGAAACATAAAAGAACTGAAGAAATGNTACGCCGTCACAGAACTGCTTTGGGTATCAATTAACAAGGGGATAGAGGGAAACAATGCAGCGGACAGCTTAAACACGGAAGCAGTAGCGCCAGCTCCCGACGCCCTGAGTCATTCCTCTTAGTTGGGCAATATGAATTAGAGGTGACTGGCGGAGCTCTGTAGACCTTCAGGAATATTAGGAGGTATAATATGAAGATGAAGAAGGTTCTAATTAACCTCCATCGAGATGAACTCAAAATATTGACAGTCATATTTAGAGCACTCTGCAGAAAAAGAAGCCATCTGCATAAGCTAGGAACTGATCAAGTGATCGTTTTTTCAACTCAGTCCCAAAGAGGCCATTGTGGGACCATTTGAAGAAGGGAAAAGTAGATGCTACTGTGTCCAAAAGAATGAGCGCATATACCCCCTACCCCAAAAGCTCTTTTAAACTTTCTAGAGCATTGAGATTAAATGAAATATTGTTAAGAGTGAGGTTGCAGTGCATTTTCACTGCGCTCAGCTGACGTAGAAGTCGAAACAAATTACCGTTTTCGATTTAGTGCAGCACATTCACCTCACAGTTTGCGGTTTTACTGTGACACGATAGCTTCTTTGGTAGTTGTTGAGAGGGACTCGTAACATCTTTTGGTATATCAGTGAAAGCGATGCGAAAGTACCCTTCTGGGAAGCTTGGATAAGGTTAAGCTGACTGCTCTCTTCAAAAGTTGTCATGACAGTCAAAGAGAGCAATACTGAAGCCTACGAGATGGTTTTGCCGAGATATATTTCCACATTTGCCTAATAGTTGTTACACGCCCATTTTTTAACAAAGCTCCTATAAGAATCGTTATGAAGGACTTCATATAACCAGTACCAGTAGTAATTTGCCCGGTTAGTATTGCCTGAAGAGCCTCAGCAAACTCCTTTTTTTGCGGAAAGGCCCATGTCCAGAATAATGTTAAAAGCTGCCACACCCTTTCAGCTTTTTAGATTTTTGTTATTGATTTCATTTTAAGTGCCTTGAGTGCTCTTACAATCAGGTTTATTTGCTGTGACAACAGTAAAGTAGGCATGAGCCGGATGAACGTTTTGTTTCGGCTATTGCTGTGAACCGAAACGGTTGTTAATAACTGTTTACGACTGGATCCATCTACCTTGCATCTCTAAGCGATACACTTCAAATCACTAAATTTTAACAAAAGTTAGGATTATAAACAAAACAAGACCTAAAGTGAAATTTGTTAAATTCAGCAAATTTGAAATAAAGCAATTATGGAATTCGAAAGCAAGTAGATCATTTTGAATAATCAAACTATTTCACACAGACATTTTCTCATAACCTTAATCCCCTTAAAAGGCAAGTTTCTTTGGCCGCAAAATTTTCTCTCTTGTCTACAATGCTGCTTCCAAATCGCACACCACCGACTTCTTGCTGTCTTAAAAGTCACAAGGGAATTTTTCGAAGACAACATTTGCTCCTTTGAATTTCCAAAGAATACAAAACAATTGTAAAATAAAACAAACTACCGCTTGGCATTCGCCCTTTAATTTGCATTTAAATGTGCCACACGAGGGCGTATACTTGACATTAATAGACTACGTGCTCAGAAGTGTGCTAGCTAGCTGCTTGTGTGTGTGTGTAAAAATGTAATTGCTTCTACTTGTAGTTATCCTTACTGAGCGCATTCGAACAAAAGGACCCTGGCACAATTTGTTTTTCTTGTAATTGCGCCTACATGAAAATATACTTTCAATTGAAATTACCAAGACGAAGCAACAACAACAACAACAACAGATTAAGACAAAAGCCAGCACATAGTAATATAGGCAACAACAGCGTGCCAATTTCATTAAGAATCGCTGCTTGGCATGCCAGAAAGGAACCGCAAAAAGTAAAAGCCCTACAAGTAAATAGGAAAATCGACATGCCGATACACTTTGCACTATGTACATTTATGTATGTACACTTGTGGTCAGCTGATTAAGTCAAGTGACATTTTGATTACTTTTGCGTATTTTTCCTTTGTTAATTTGATGTTTAATTTTTTTTTTTTTGTAAAAGTTTGGCACTTTGCCTAACAAGCGCCACATTAATCCACATTTCAAACTTCGTACAGAAATTATTAAAATTCGATAAACATCAAAATTTGCACCCAAAAATTCTAAACTTTTTATTTCGAATTTTTAGAAAAAAGTACAAATTTCAAGACGCTGGAAAATCGCGTTGATTTTCAATAATTATTTTGGGGGATGGTGCTAGTCATTTTCTCCAATACAAACGATATTGTCAAGCATATTTTATATGGAAGAAAGTGCACGTGCACAACACCTCAGCAAAAAAAAAATTATTCAAAATCAAAGCGATTTTCTAGCGTCTTGAAATTTGCACTTTAACCCACTAAAATTTAATGGGCTACAAAACTGCGTACCCAAAATTTGTCTGAAAATTCTGAATAAAGAGTTTAAAATTTTCGGGTGCAAATGTTAAAGTTTGTTGAATTTTCATAATTTTTGTACGAAGTTTGAAATGTGGATTTATGTGGCGCTGGTTAGGTAAGGTGCTAGACTTTTGTAAAAAAAATATATAAACATTAAATAAACAAAAGAAAAATAGCCGAAACTAGTCAATATGTCACTTGACTTAATCTGCTAACCACAAGTGTACTTACATAGAAAGCGCAGTAGCTGTACGTGTATGTACGCGAAAAACACAAAAGGATTGGCTTAAAAAATGGTTTCGATAGCGCGCTAGCTTAATTTGTTGGCTGACATGAAAACAAAAGATTTTCTAAAAAGAAAAAGAAGAAAACGCAGAGGCAGCGAATAACAAATGAAACTACCGGAAAATAGCAGCCAAGTTTTGCGATCGTTTTTGTTTTTAGGCTTCCATTTGTATGCTATTTTTATTTATATATATATTTTTTTCTATTACGGCTATTTCTAAAAGCTCGGCTGCCGTCTGCCTGCCTGCCTTGGTGCTACCGTTCATTTTCGCACCATTTGTTGTTTTTCCAACAGTTTTGTTTTTTAGCTTTTTGTGCTTTTTGCTTACAGAAAAACACCTGCCTGTTTACGGTCATAACCATTAGTGTTCAACGTGTGTCCTTTTTAAATTTTTTGCTTATTTTTTTCAACTCGCTCCTTCAGCGCTTGGCACCTGCTATTCTATACAAAGTAAAACATACAAATATCCTTGGGGCATTGAGAGTTTTGTGCATGTTTGTTGGCGATAAAAGCCAACAACTTTTCGCCTTCCATTAAGGTAAATTTCTCTTTCTTTTCACATGCGAATTTTTTTCTATGTAGTTTGTTATACTTTGTTACTGCCTACTGCTTTTAGTTTATTTTTTATATTTATTTCCATTTCTGCGTCACAGTCTTTGTCTTATTTCCGCCCTCCTTCTAAATATATACGAACTTTTGTTCTAAGTTTTCACATTCATTTTATTCTATATTTTTGTAGCTTTTTCGTTTATTTTACTTTCTCCTTTTTAGTTTTTCCCTTTTACATGTTGTCGGTTGCTTAATTTTGCATTTAATTTGTAATTTGACCTTCATTAATACTCAACAGAGAAGTACTTGCAACAACATAGAAATTAGTAAAGATAAGATTCGCAAGGGAATAAAGTGAAGGAAAGTGAAATGAAATTGAAACCGGGTGACTAAAGAGAAACAAATCGAAAGTAAATTAGAGAAAAAATGCGTAAGTGTGGCTTGAAGTGTAATATTTCTCACGAAATGCGAACATACATAAACATAAACATAAACATAATTTATATTATTCTATTTTTAATGAATAGTAGAGTTGCGGGAAAAATCGCACTAACTAAAGGAAGGCCTGGAAAGTCAGTTTCAAAAATCAAATTCAAATAAAGCTTCTAATATTTGCGTCATGCCATTATGGTTGTCTCACAAATTCCCGGTCCTACGGTTCAAACTCGCCTATCAATCGGTGGTGTTTTTTTTATGAGAAATTCTTTTCATGGGTGGATAAATTTGAACTTTTTTCGTTTGTGGGCTGGACCTGCAAAAGTTGTGGACTTTGACATCTGAGTGCTTTGAGGCTCCGATTAACTATTGATGCGATTGGTTTCGTTACCTGAATTGTGGCTATGCATAATTTTGGTGCACCAACAGAGTTAATCATAAGCGAGGCGGTGTGTTTATGCTCTAGATCCTTCTTAGACCGTGGTAATGCTGCATTTGGTTTTTATTCTTTTATGAATCTGCTGATGATGGGGAAGTGAGATGGTGGTAACGCTGGTTACGATGTGCAATCGTCCGGCATTACAAAGCAAATGCCATTGCGTTCTCACTGGCTGGAAATCGCCATTGGGATCTTCGAGTGAGACAATTTAGTAAAGTTTCTAGTACTCTTACAACCGATATACTTAATTGTCTCGGAAGAATATAGACGAACAAAGATCATCATAAATTAGTTTTTGAGGAGCCCTTAAATAATACCACACGACACAGACGCTTTTTATGCTTAGCCTAATGAGCTTCTTTCTATAAATGTCAGGCTGAGGATAAAAAACCTATCAATACCTCAATGTGCTCACACTCCATAGTATGCCTAAACTCTTCTTCCGTATTCTGGAAGCTGCATCGCATTCAATTTGACAGAGTGACCGGAGCGATATTGATATTTAAGTCTGCAGTATCCTGAATAACTTATTTAGTAATTTGAAGTTTCTTCCGTGGTAGCTCAATGAAAAGTTTTAACCTTTTTAGGCAGTACCCTGCCATTGCCTGGCGAAGCTCTGTGAAGCACCGGCCCTCACTGTTTTCACGCTTCATTCCCCATCACTCATATTTGGGCCTATAGCGAGAATTTGATAAAGCGCAGTTGTAGTTGTGGCTGCTATATCTCTAACTAGACTGTTTACTGCTTCGTTTTTTCTATATCCTCCTGGCCTGTTTTCCACATAAGCCATATTCATAGATAGCTAGCTAAGCACTCGTTTCACTATGTCCATATATTGCTAAACTCGTACAGGTCGTCATTCCATCTTCTTTGGTACCCGTCGCCCACTCTAATAGGGCTGTAGACCCGCCAAATATAGTTGTCTCTGAAACGCCTACAGCCCTCTGATCATGACATGAGGAATCAGTAACAAAAAACTCGTTTGGAATGGAATCCCATTTACTTGCCAGCAGGAAACTGTGAGTTGAAAAATCGGATACATCAAAGCTAGCATACAGGTAGTGCTTTTGTCATTAAGGTTTACGGCACATGCATGACCATTTAGGGTCAAAAGTCAATCGCATGTAGCACAATATCTGCATTGTACAAAACGTTTCGACAGAAATTCATCCGGGTCATAATCTTTTACACTGGTACTTAGGCGCTACATCTGCACAGTCATACGCATGTCTGTGTTTCTCAATACTATTTTTGTGCAACAAATAAGTTTTTTTCATTAAAGCACAACCATAAAAATTTAGTTCATATTCAATTTAGAAGCAAATGACCTTCAACAAACTTACACATAGACAATAGACATACGAAAACACAAGCAAACATGACCATAAAAATATTCATAAAAATATGAGTACTCTGGCGCACAACGTCTCAGTTCTATGGAACCATAAATGCCAATGCCCGTAACTAGTACGCACGTACGAGAGTAAACAATAATAAATTATCGCTGAAAAGGAAATTCGATGAGCTAGGAGTAAGAGGAACAAGGCGTGCGATAGGAGAGGTCACTCGGAGTGTGAGCATATAGAAAAACCAAACAAAAACGGTAGGAAGGAGGAAAAGCACATAAAAACTAAATGGCACACAAAATGCATCATAAAACGTGAGACGGACATGACATGGACGTGAACGAGGCATACGATCTGCCACATACTACAAATGGATAGTGAGTGATGTAGCAATAGTTGCGATGGAGGGAAAACTGAAACTCAAATGGATGGATAGTTGAGCTTATGGGCGATTTTGAGCGTGCGTGGAGTTAGAGATGAGGGAGAGTAAAGTGTAGTGCAAAACAATGTTGTTGATATAAAAAAATTGCCTACATATATGTAGAAGACGTGAAGCAGCAAGTGTCCACAACAGATTGTTAAATAAGCGCACGAATGTATAGACTACTCACTATGCAGCAGCAATATCAAATGCAATGCTCAAACAAACGAAGCAATCAAAGTGAATTCACAGCGAATAAATTGAGCTGCAATTGATAGTAGAAGAATGATGGGCGGTAAGAGTGAGACAGACTGCCAGATACAGTGAAATCTCAGTAATTGGTAATTGCAAGGGGCCAGTAATATTTAACGAACTATCGAGGGTTTCGAATTAGCGAGATTTCAATATTACCTGGTCAGGAAAAAATACATACAATGAGGGGAATAAAATATATGGAGTTTTGCGAATTAGCAAGATCTTTACAGGGTACCAAATGATTGTTACGAATTATTCAGATTTTCGCATCCTTGGTGTGCGCATTATCGCGACTCCACTGTAGATAACTATACAGAGAGAGATAGAGGAGGGAGTAGAGGGCATATAGCTGCCAGTGGAGCTCATAAAAAAAATCGCTGCTAGTTTAATTTACCGAGAACAGAAAAAGCAAAAAAAAACACATTAAAATGGATTTGGAAAAAATCGTGCAATACAATTACGCTGAGATGAGCCAGTTGCACAAATAAACAGAGCGTCATAAATGAGCAGCGCCAATGGAGAAAGATGGTGGATAACTGGCAGCTGGGGAAACGGGGCGGAATATGAAATTAATCATAGGAAAAACTGTTTATTTTTTAATTTCAGCGTTTTTTTTGTGCTACTTTACGGCTAGTAGTGGCTGTTAAATCATTAATCTGTAAATATTAGTTCATCGAATTGCTCATTTAACGCACGATTTCTAATTGGTTAACATGCAACGGAAAAAAGAAAAATGTGTAAATAACAAAGGCAAATACAGAGGCGGAAAAGCTATGCTTTGCTGATCAAAGGCCGACATTTATTGAAAAAAAGTAATAATGTTTTTTGCGATAATAATCTGATATTTGTTTTGTTGGATTTATGAGCACAAAAAAAATACCATTTGTACACAAATAAAATTGTTATTAAAAATTATAATTTGTTGTAATACAATTGCGCTTACACAATATGTTAGCCTTTCGCCGCGCTTCTGCTTCGATTTGTGGCGTGTCACACATACATAAATAGGCGAGGGACCCACAAGTTTACGCCAACTCCGAATGGCGATTATATTTTTAAGAGTAGCTCAAATACGCTTGGAGGTCTGCCATTGCTTGCCGCTGGTCGACCGCTATTAGAAGTTTTTTTTTTCTTTGTGATGTTAGTCAGAAACTGAGCTCGATCCCAGGCCTTGTGGAATGGTAGTGCACACTTCTAACCTTTCTAACCTTCTCTACACCACTAAGGCCGCATATAAGGCAAATAATTTCAAATGTGCGCTTTTTGGTCTCTGAGCAGAAAAAATAACCATACTTAATTAAATTCATAAATCAATGGAATTGTAAAGCAGAAGCAATAAATGTTTAAAATAAGTAGATTTTTTTAAATTTAACACACATATTTGATTTTTCTATTTTTTTTCTTTAATTAAATTAATATTTTTTATTGAAGAGTGCAATGAACTACGCATACATTTTTATGTATTTTCTTATCTCAGCGTAGGGTGAAAAAGCTCTTCAAATTTGCTGACAATTTGTTTCCAAAATGTACATTGAAAATGGGAGTTTTATCTGGACTTAAAGGACTCGCATTTTTGTATCGTTACAAGTAAAAAATATTCGAAACTCACATCCCAGGCTTCGACTATAGATATTGCATGGCTTTCCAATCTACATAAGAATGCCTCTAGCCGAGATTATTTTATAGTTTCTATATAATGTCTGCATTTGGTAAGCGAATTAGTTCAACAGATGCAATTGAAAACTTCCATTTTCGTTTTAATTTAATGGTAGGTAATATTCCTCTATAGATAACAAATCGGTAGTAGTGAAAAGATATCTGTCCCTGATTTGCGTTTCCTAGCCACCATTTTTATCTCTTCCATATCGCTTTGTCCCGTAACACATTGAAGAGTGAATCTAAGTGCTAATGAAATATGAGAAGATATGTTTAAACCCCAGTCTAGCGATAGGGCTCCGCCGCATGGGTTCCTAAAGGACAAAGCCCGGTTAGGACCTTGCGAGAACCGAGAATTGGCAATTACCCAGTTGCAGTTCCTTTGACAGTGCGCGGTCGAACAGAAGAACTTTATCAACTTCTACTATAAGCCCATCCTGGAGTGGTTCACAAGTTGTCGCAGGAACTTCTATGCCCTCCCTGTCCGTCGAAGTGATCTCAAGGGAAGCTGCATATTTAGCCAATTTTCAGTCATTCAGTTTCAGTATCGGTGGTAGCCATGAGCGATATTATTTACCCTTCAAATCCGGCAACCTAAAGTCTTCCGTCCAACTTCGACCCATTTACCCCTTAGAAATCCGTTCGGAGCCAGCCTCGGTACACAACGATCCGTTTCTGCCGGTATGAATTTGAACCACCAAAGACTGCCGAAGGTTCATACTCCCGAGTGAAGAAAAAAAATTGGAGGGAGATGCATGCAATTTTCTTACGATTCTCGACTTCACTAATTTGAATCTCTAGGCTCTCAACTCAGCTTGGCTGTCGTCAACGTTTCCTGTTAGCTTTCTAATTAGCACAGATCTTGCATAAAACACACTGCAGTTGTTACTTTACTAAAATTAGATATTCAAAAAAAAGTATTCTATAAAATATTTATTTGTCTTTTAAAAGTAGCATTTAAACTATCGACCTTGTTTTCTACATTTTAGTCTAGCAACCAAAAACCAAACTGCCTCAGACACCAAAGTCCTCTAAGAAAATAATAAAAAGCTCACAAAAGTTACAACAAAGCTATAAAATTTCCACAAACACAAAAATAAATAAAAGTGCAAATCAGCGACGCAGAAACTTTTAACAACTAACGCGTATTCAAAGAAAAAGAAACACCTTGACAACTTACTATCTATGTACACAAAAACAGAAAAATACGCACCCACTTTTATACGCAATATGGAAATAGTGATTTGCCTCCTCTGTGTACCCACTTGTGTATCCATGTATTGTAGGTGCATGAGCAAGCATTCAGCGCGAAAGATTTCCCGTTTGCACCACTGCAACGCCACTTTGCAAAACAACTTGGCCAACTGTTGTCGCCATTGCTAGTCAAGTTTTAAGTGCAATTTAATTTTAATTTGCACCTTTTTCAACAAAGTTTCACCTCCAACAGGCAGCGGGAATGATGCCGGCACACACTGCGCGCAGCTCTGAAGCTGCTAGTGCATATGTAAACTTCTCTGTGTACGTATTAGGGCATTCATCCGAATTACCCGGATAATTGGGTCCGGATATTTTTACTGATTTATTTACAGAATGAAAGAGATGTAGAAAACGGAAAAAAGGATCCATTTGACATGAAACACGCGAAATACAGAACACCAAAATTTGGATTCAAAGTTAACTTGGGGCATTTGCACTTGGAAGTGAATCTCAGGACCTGCCGGAATAACTGTACTTGTTGAAAATATTTTGTGCAAGAACTGAGTAATAATGAAAAATCTGGCAGCAATTGAAAACACAACAAGCCTATACAGTGTGGCAGAGTTGTTCTTCATTCTACTTTGTTGGCCTTTTTTTGGAAACGGATTTCTGCAAACATGAGCAAATGTTTTTGACAAGTAATACAGATATTTTAGAATAAAAATATTTAAACATCAAATTACGTACTCGTTTACTATGGGGCATTATGCTCCCCTAAGACCAAATGTGGTGACAATGAGTCTGTGTGGATTGTAATATGCAAAAAGTTCTGATGAAGTCGAGGTCCCGAAAAATCTCGGTATCTTGGGACTCGAATTTTTGAATCGTGAAATCCCAGGATTTTTCAAATGCTTCGGGATTGAATGCACTAGTAAGTATGTATCTCAGCTGCTGTCAGTGAATTTTTCTTCTCTTGAATTCAGTTTTATTTTTCACTCGTCTCTCTCTCTCTCCCCTTGTCTGGTTTTGAAAACAAACTAGCTTTTCTTCTTCATTTACGCTAATTAAGCGCGAAACGTTTTGTTGAAAATCGCATGGGGGGGTTTGCGCAAAGCAAGCGCAAAAGTTTCTTTTAGATAAAAAAGCAAGAAAATTTGAAGTTCTTAAAAAATTATAACTAAGAAATACATGTGGTTGGAGCACTTGCAGCGCTAGCAGAAGTTGAAGAACTTCTCGAGTAGGAAAAAACCGAGCAGTAAAAGAATGCTGAAAGTATGCGAACTTATATAATAATATGTACATATCTGTGGTGGGGCAACAAAAAAATATTTTAACGATTAACTAGATATTGGTGTAGATTAAGATGCACTTTTAATATAAGCCTAACAAAAATATAAATGCGGAGTTGGTTAAATTTCAACTCTTGTTTAGTTAAAAATAGCCCAAAAATTGGAATTTTATGCTTTATAGTCTTTTGATGAACTTTAATCAGTGTGCGAAACGATTTTAACCCTCATACGACCTTCGAGTGAAGATTCACCCATTTTGAGAAGTAAAGCCAATTACTTTTCAAATTATGAAGTAAAAAAAAATCACATTTAATTTATTTGTTAGTAATGACCACATGTTATAAAAAATAAGCGTATTTTGTTACTTGTGTGAAGAACTTTGGTTTTATCTTTGTAGTTACGTGAGCGATCTTCCGGTGAATTTTCACACACTTTCAGATCACATTATATACGCAATATATTTTTGTAATGATTGCTTAAAATAAAACATAATAAATATCGTTCATAAAAAAACTTGATATGAACAAAAATTTATTCCGATTTATGTTACTTTGTGTAATGAAAAGTAGTGAGTGATGAGGGTTAATTACATTCGCTATCCTCCTTTGAAAGAATAATTCGGCAGCTATTCGAATTTATTGGTAAAAAAATGTGTACAAAACCAGCGCGATTTTGAGCAATAGCGGCTGCATTTTTCTTTTCATATCCTCCTTTCATAAAAACGGTACAGTGGAAAAAATGCAAGTGTTTATGAATTACAAGTATGCAGGGTATTAATATGTAAAATAAAAGTTCCCTTTGAATTAATTTAAAGTAGAAAGCTCTCACCGGGTATTGCATGACTGACAACAAAAGCTCTCACTATTTTATTACAAATTGTTTCCTTGCGATATGTGAGTTTTTTTTAGTGTAGGCAATGAATCTTCGAAAAATCCAGTTTATAAAAATTGTGGCAAATAATTATGTTGTTTATGTAAAAGAAAATTTGACAGTCCCTCTAAATAAGTACATCCCTAAAGCGATAAATGCATACGTTCTGCCGACAAGTGTAAAAGTTTTTGCCAAAAGTGTAAATGAGGAGTATGAACATAAAGTAAGAGAGCTTTGCCTGGAGTAAGTGGCGCAGAATTGGTAGTTGCGGGCAAATTAAACAAACTGTAAAGGTCTGCAGCACACGTTCACACTTCAAGTTGAAAAAAGAGCAAAGCGAAATTGTCTGCACAAAAATCGTAACTTAACACAAAGTCTTCGTCTGAAAATTTTGTGCCGTTTCCAACAAATAAAGTAACTCAAAGTAACAGTTTGAAAAGAGAGAAAAGCTTAATACATTTGATACGAAAATGGAAGAAAAAGAAGAAGTAATGTAAAAACAGAAAGTCCTTGGCATTTATATAAAAAAGATTTCAGGCTCCTTAGGTAATCTGAGTCAAAGTAGCGCTCGTTTTTAATAGAAGGATTCACAAATAAGGGAACAAGGCACATTTCTACATGCTTTCATGCTTCGAATACGCTTTCTGAATTTAGAAAGTGCCTAAGCTTAGAGAGTTTGCCTCGCCGTTGGGAGTGGAGTTAACAATTCAGACAGAGTGTTATTTTTACACTCCTTGCGATTTTATATAATTTATTGCGCGCTCTTTGCTTAGCTCTAGGTACAGTTTTTTACGCTTTTGCACATATTAGTCAGAGTGCTCGCTCTCAAAGTAAAAGCTCCGTGATTGTAACTGCTCTAGGTCAGTGATGTCCAAAGAACGTTATACGCTATACGTTGATATACCTGCGCGTAGAGTTAAAGCTTTCTCTTATCTTCACTGATCTATGTAAAACGTTATCTACAAAAACATATACTGCAGAAAAAGTTTTCTGAAGGTTAAAAGCTCACAGGGCATTCTTGCTCTAGATCAGTCACGAGCAAAACATATTTCGCAGGTAAAGCTTTTTAAAGCTTTCTTAAGATATGTTTTGCACAAAGTAAAAGCTCCCGCTCTCGTTGCTGCTCTAGACCACTGATGGGCACTGCCTTGCCCGCAGGCAAAGCTCGTTTAAGCTTCCTATACACTTTGTATGGCGCGTGCACAGTAAAAGCTCTCTCTGCTCAACGCTGCTCTAGACTAAAACATATACCGCGGGTAAATCTTAAAGCTTTAAGCTCAAGAGCTTTTCCTGGTCCTCGCTACTTTTTTTTTTT
>NW_016165274.1:24674-28212 GCF_001687245.7 Rhagoletis zephyria | reverse complement strand
CCATCGCCCATTCCACTATATTGAAAGAATCGCATGCCAGTTTCAAATTGCTTCTAGAGAAGATAAAGTATGAAACGCATAAAATCGGGAAACACAAAATATCCATGTTTCCTTTGTTTGTGGGATAGCCGTGCAAGGGAGCAGCATTGGGTGAAATACAAGTGGCCACAGAGAATGAAATGGCAAATTAATTCATATAACACTTTACATGAAAAATTGGTTGACCCAAAGCAAGTGTTATTACCACGTCTTCATATTAAATTAGGCTTAATGAAGCAGTTTGTTAAGGCCTTAGACTCAGAAAGTAAGTGCTTCAAGTACATGCAGTCGAAATTTACAAAAATTTCTGACGCCAAAATTAAGGCCGGCATTTTTGTTGGACCCGATATAAGGAACCTTATGAAAGACAAACATTTTGTAACACTAATGAGACCGGTGGAAAAGAACGCTTGGTTGAGTCTCAAACTTGTTGCAGAAAATTTTTTGGGAAACTATCGGATTCCAAATTTTAAAGATCTTATCGCCACCATGCTACAGAATTTTCAGCAATTAGGCTGTTTAATGAGTATGAAATAGCACTTTCTTTTCTCTAATTTAGATTTTTGCCCGGAAAATGTGGGAGCTTTCAGCGAAGGGTGAAGAATGTTTCCATCAGGATTTCAAACAAAAGGGGAAGCATTATCAAGGTAGATGGGATGAAAAAATAATGGCGGATTATTGCTGGTCTTTGAAAAGGGATAAAGTCTCTACCAGTCATAAACGCAAGTCCCTTCAAAGACCCTTCGAAATGAAACGAGAACGTTTTCATAAAAGAAAAAAGCAATAATTTCATTTTTATTAAAAAAATAACAGGTGTTGATTGAGGAGGATTTGAGTAATTTTATGACCCAAAGAGAACTCAAGCGCAATTTCTTTACTTTATTTAGGGTTGAAAATGGATTAGAAAAGGATTAAAGACATGAGATAACTACTTAACAGTAGTGAGGATTTTTATTTTTTTAATTTTGAATCGTGTCTTAATTGCTGTTTTTCCTTGCCGTGCTTGCCGTGTTTTGCTGTTTTTCTTTCGTTTATTTAATGTTTATTATTTTTCCATAAAAGCCAAGCTCATTAACAAACAAAATATAAATCCACAAAAATTGTGCAAAATTATAAACAATCTGCAAATTTTCAGCTAGATTTTCAACTTTATTCAGATTTTTTAGCCCATTAAATTTCAGGGCAATAATGTGTAAGTTTAAAGGGGCTAATAATCGCGTTGTTTTTTAATATTTTTTTTTCTTGTAGAAATTTGGTTAGGGGCTTGGTTGTCGAAAATGCTAAATTACGTTCTGCTAAGAAGGAGCATAGCAATAGGTCCAATCAATATCAAAAAAATTGTTACGAATTGTTACTAGTACTTGCAAGTTTTTACTGAAAATGCATTCAATTATCCAAAATATTTGCAAGAGGGAGCGAATTCGAGAGCGCAACAACCCGAGAGAGCCGCGAATTCTTGCAAGTAAAAATTTTACTAGCAGGAATTTGCAGGAGTCCAAAAGTAAGGTTATGTTTCAAACTCAAATGTAAACAAACTGTTTACGAGGATGATTTGATGAAACATAATTAGTGAAATGAAAATATGGATACAAAATTTAAATCTATTGTATATATTTTAACTTTTATGACTTATGAACTATTCCCAATTAAAAAGAAAATTGCGCGCCAAAACTTAACCGTCAGAAAGTTTCAAAATGGCTTAAGTTGCAAGTTTTTACTAGTTTTGCGTTCAATAACTTTTTCTGAAAATTTTCTCTTGCTGCAAGTACTTACTGGAAAAGTTATTGAATGGACCTTATTTCTAACCTTCGTTGTTGTTTAACAGTTAAAGAAAGGGTATTCACAAGGTTTTGCATCAAGAATTATTTCCGAAATAATATTTGGAGCTATTTGAAATTTTATCCAAAAGTCGATTCNATGAAGTCATTAAAAAGCCGCCAACTTTTTTCTGACGTTTTATGCTGCACAGCTTTTTTGAGGCTTTTGCGAGCGTGCCTGCTGCAATAGATCGGCTCTACCTGATTTGGCTTTTAACGTGCAATTGCATAATTACAGCAAGCCTCGTAACCTCAAGTGTTTACACAACCACCCTTTGAACAAGGGATCCTTAGTCCTAGAATCCAAAAAAACCTTTGGAGGAAGCAGCTGCAGCAAAACACAAAGATTGTAAAGATTTATTAAAAAAAAATAATTCAAAATCAGTTCTACTTATAAGATTTATAACAAAGAAATTTTACTGGGAACTTAAAAAACGTCATTTTTTACACAAAAAACGTCCAAACGTCAACAGGGTACAAAAAACGTCCAAATGACGTTAAAAAGGTTAACCTGGCAACGCTGGTTGTATCTTTCAAGCATTTGTGCAAAGAAGTAATGTCGCAAAACTCATAAGCTTCAATGGACAATATCTCAGGTTTAAATGAAAATGTCTCGTTGAGTTAAACAGCATTATCAAGGGGAAATATATTACTTTCGCAAGATTTATTAAATTTTCTAAAAAAACAACGAAATATTCTTGATGAAATTACATGACGAATATCGAGGTAGCCTGTAATGGTTGATTCCAGTATAAAAAGCTAGCGGCATTCTCCAAATTGAATCTTAAAAAATAGTAACCAAATATTATTATATATTATTATATGATTAACTTGTGATTTAATAAAATAAATTTAACTTAATACGGAATATACAATGAGTACCGATACAAGTAGGTATCGATACTTTAGGTCCGATATTTTTCAGGCATCGATACTTTTTTTCTATACAACTTCCAAGTAAAAGAATCGTTTTATCCCTAATCATGCAATTTGATGGAGCATTTTGGATGATTTCAGATTTTTTCAGATTTTTAAAACCCATTTTTTTTTAATAAATAACTAAATTTTAACAACGTGACTATTTTTCGCATGTACATGAGCTACTCCCCTTCAAAATCAGATATCATTCATTTAATTTGATAAAATATTAAAGGAGATATCGTTTGGTAATATAGACACAGCGAAGTGTATTTTACAAATCATCAAACCAAATTTGTTTGCCCTAATGCATGATGATAATGATGTTAGATAAGGGTTTAGGGAATTCTCAAAGAGAATATAATACAAGAAAATTACCCTAGAGGCTATAAATAATGTTAGTTAAAATAAACTTTAACAATGGTCTGCGCCGAGGAGTATCAGTTGCTCTATCGCGTCGAAGAACGATTGGGTATCGGACAATCAAGATCCCGCTTAGTGACTAAGGGGCTTGTTTGCCACAATATACAGTAAACAATCATATAAAGTAATGAGCCACAAACAACCAACCACAAAAACACTATGAGCGCAGCAGAAGCTTGATTGCCTTTCCGAAGCATCTAAAAGCCGAGGGGCTTCTAGAAATCCGAGTTCATCCTGCATTGTCGTAAACAAATATAATTTACCATAATAACCTCATTTGGGCTCCCGGTCATAGAGAAATATAGGGTAACTGTATGGCGGACGAACTTGCGGGGGGGGGG